>NC_080053.1:2779678-2904287 GCF_026212465.1 Amaranthus tricolor | reverse complement strand
TTTTTTGCATATGACTATGATTTTCAATTCTAACCACTTCAACACAATAATATATACCAATTAGTGTTGTGTGCCCAAGTTTCGTGCAAATAAACCAAGTTTGAGCTGCTTGATGCGCGAAAGTGCTAAGCAAGCTTAAAAACTAATACAATCGCAACTTAGCATGTAATTTCAAGCATATGAATATGATTTTCAATTCTAACCACTTCAACACAAATAATATATACCAAATAGTGTTGTGCGCCAAGTTTCGCGCAAAACAAACCAAGTTTGAGCTACTTTATGAGCGAAAGTGCTAAGCAAGCTTAAAAACCAATAAAATTGCAACTTAGCACGTAATTTCAAGCATATGAATATGATTTTCAATTCTAACCACTTCAACACAATAATATGTACCAAATAGTGTTGTGTGTCAAGTTTCGTGCAAAACAAACTAAGTTTGTGCTACTTTATGCGAGAAAGTGCCAAAATAGCTTAAAAACCCATAAAATCGCAACGTGGCACGTAATTTCAAGCATATACACCATTTCAATACAATAATATATACCAAATAGTGTTGTGACTGCAAAGTTTCGTGAAAAACAAACCAAGTTTGAGCTACTTTATGCGCGAAAGTGCTAAGAAAGCTTAAAAACCCAGAAAATCGTAACTTAACTCGTATCTCTAGTATATGACTATTATTTTCAATTCTAACCACTTTAACTCCACAATATATACCAAATAATATTGTGTTCCAAGTTCCATGCAAAACAAACCAAGTGTGTGCTAAATTATGCGCGAAAGTGCCAAAAAAAGCTTAAAAACCCATAAAATCGCAACTTAACACGTAATTTTTAGCATATGACTCTTATTTGTTATATTAACCCACTTCAACACAATAATATATAACAAGTAGTGTTGTGTGCCAAGTTTCGTGCAAAAGAAACCAAGATTTAGCTACTTTGTGCGCGAAAGTGCCAAAAAAAGCTTAAAGACCCATTAAATCGCAACTTAACATGTTTTTTCTTGCATATGACTATGATTTTCAATTCTAACCACTTCAACACAATAATATATACCAATTAGTATTGTGTGCAAAGTTTCTTGCATAACAAACCAAGTTTGAGCTACTTTATGCGCAAAAGTGCCAAACAAGCTAAAAAACCCACAAAATCGCAACAAAACACGCAATTTCTATCATAGCACTTTTATTTTCAATTATAACCAGTTCAACATAATAATATATACCAAATAGTGTTGTGTGCCAAGTTTTGTGCAAAACCAACCATGTTTGAGCTACTTTATGCGCGAAAGTACCAAAAAAGCTTAAAAACCCATAAAATCGCAACTTAGCACGTAATTTCTATCATAGCACTTTTATTTTCAATTATAACCACTTCAACACAATAATATAGACCAAGTTTGAGCAAATTTATGCGCGAAAGTGCCTAAAAAGCATAAAAGAACCTTAAAGCGCAACATACGAAGTAAAACTAAGAATATAACTATGATTTACAATTCTAACCACTTCAACTAAATAATTTATACCAAATAGTATTGTGTGCCATGTTTCGTGCAAAACAAACGTAGTTTGAGCTACATTATGCGCGAAAGTGCCAAAAAAGCTTCAAAACCCCTAAAATCGTAACTTAATAAGTAATTTCTAGTATAGGAATATTATTTTCAATTCTAACCACTTCAAGACAATAATATATAACAAATAGTTTTGTGTGTCAAGTTTCGTGCAAAACAAACTAAGTTTGTGCTACTTTATGCGCGAAAGTGCCAAAAATATCTTACAAACCCATAAAATCGCAACTTAGCACGTAATTTCAAACATATAACTATGATTTTTAAATTCTAACCACTTCAACACAATAATATTTACCAAATAGTGTTGTGTGCCAAGTTTCATTCAAAAACAAACCAAGTTTAAGCTACTTTATGCGCGAAAGAGCCGAAAAAGCTTAAAAACCCGTAAAATCGCAACTTAACACCTTATTTCTTTCGTATGACTATGATTTTCAATTCTAACCACTTTAACACAATAATATACCAATTAGTGATGTGTGCCAAGTTTCGTGCAAAACAAACCAAGTTTAAGCTACTTAATGCGCGAAAGTGCCAAAAAAGCTTACAAACCAAGTTTTCTATTCTTACCACTTGAACACAACAATATATACCAAATAGTGTTGTGCGCCAAGTTTCGTGCAAAAGAAACCAAGTTTGAGCTACTTTATACGCAAAAGTGCTAAGCAAGCTAAAAAAACCAATAAAATCGCAACTTAGCACGTAATTTCAAGCGTATGACTATGATTTTCAATTCTAACCCACTTCAACACAATAATATATACCAAATAGTGTTGTGTGCCATGTTTCGTGCAAAACAAACCAAGTTTGAACTACTTTATGCTCGAAAGTGCCAAAAAAGCTTAAAAACCCAAAAAATCGTAACTTAATACGTAATTTCTAGTATAGCACTATATTTTAAATTCTAACAACTTCAAGACAATAATATATACCAATAGTATTGTGTGTCAAGTTTCGTGCAAAACAAACTAAGTTTGTGCTACTTTATGCGCGAAAGTGCCAAAATAGCTTAAAAAACCCAGAAAATCGCAACTTAGCACGTAATTTCAAGCATATACACCAATTCAATACAATAATAGAAAACAAATAGTGTTGTGTGCGAAGTTTCGTGAAAAACAAACAGAGTGTTGAGCTACTTTATGCGCGAAAGTGCTAAGAAAGCTTAAAAACCCATAAAATCGTAACTTAACTCGTAATCTCTAGTATATAATTATTATTTTCAATTCTAACCACTTCACCTCCCACAATATATACCAAATAGTATTGTGTGCCAAGTTTCATGCAAAACAAACCAAGTTTGAGCTATTTTATGCGCGAAAGTGCCAAAAAAGCTTAAAAATTCATAAAATCGTAACTTAACACGTAATTTAAAGAATATGAGTATTATTTTCAATTCTAACTACTGCAACTCAACAATATACTAATAAATAGTATTGTGTGGCAAGTTTCGTGCAAAACAAACCAAGTTTGAGCTAATTTGCGCGCGAAAGTGCCAAAAAAGCTAAAAAGCACATAAAATCGCAACTTATCACGTCATTTCTAACATATGACTATTATTTTAAATTACAACTACTTCAACACAATATAATATACCAAATATTGTTATATGCCAAGTTTCGTGCAAAACAAACCAAGTGTGTGCTAAATTATGCGCGAAAGTGCCAAAAAAGCTTAAAAACCCATAAAATCTCAACTTAACAAGTAATTTTTAGCTATATGACTATTATTTGTTATTTTAACCACTTCAACACAATAATATATAACAAGTAGTGTTGTGTGCCATGTTTCGTGCAAAAGAAACCAAGCATTAGCTACTTTGTGCGCGAAAGTGCCAAAAAAGCTTAAAGACCCGTTAAATCGCAAGTTAACATGTTTTTTCTTGCATATGACTATGATTTTCAATTCTAACCACTTCAACACAATAAGATATACCAATTAGTGTTGTGTGCCAAGTTTCGTGCAAATAAACCAAGTTTGAGCTACTTTATGCGCGAAAGTGCTAAGCAAGCTTAAAAACCAATAAACTCGCAACTTAGTTGAAGTAATTTCTATCATAGGACTATTATTTTCTATTCTTACCACTTGAACACAATAATATATACCAAACAGTGTTGTGCGCCAAGTTTCGTGCAAAACAAACCAAGTTTGAGCTACTTTATACGCGAAAGTGCTAAGCAAGCTTAATAACCAATAAAATTGCAACTTAGCACGTAATTTCAAGCATATGAATATGATTTCAATTCTAACCACTTCAACACAATAATATATACCAAATAGTGTTGTGTGCCATGTTTCGTGCAAAACAAACCAAGTTTGAACTACTTTATGCGCGAAAGTGCCAAAAAAGCTTAAAAACCCAAAAAATCATAACTTAATACGTAATTTCTAGTATAGCACTATTATTTTAAATTCTAACCACCTTCAAGACAATAATATATACCAAATAGTTTTGTGTGTCAAGTTTCGAGCAAAACAAACTAAGTTTGTGCTACTTTATGCGAGAAAGTGCCAAAATAGCTTAAAAACCCATAAAATCGCAACTTGGCACGTAATATCAAGCATATATACCATTTCAATACAATAATATATACCAAATAGTATTGTGTGCAAAGTTTCGTGAAAAACAAACCAAGTTTGAGCTACTTTATGCGCGAAAATGCTAAAAAGCTTAAAAACCCATAAAATCGTAACTTAACTCGTAATCTCTAGTATATGACTATTATTTTCAATTCTAACCACTTTAACTCCACAATATATACCAAAATAATATTGTGTTCCAAGTTTCATGCAAAACAAACCAAGTGTGTGCTAAATTATGCGCGAAAGTGCCAAAAAAGCTTAAAAACCCATAAATCGCAACTTAACACTTAATTTTTAGCATATGACTATTATTTGTTATTTTAACCACTTCAACACAATAATATATAACAAGTAGTGTTTTGTGCCAAGTTTCGTGCAAAAGAAACCAAGCTTTAGCTACTTTGTGCGCGAAAGTGCCAAAAAAGCTTAAAGACCCATTAAATCGCAACTTAACATGTTTTTTTTTTTTTTTGCATATGACTATGATTTTCAATTCTAACCACTTCAACACAATAATATATACCAATTAGTGTTGTGTGCCAAGTTTCGTGCAAATAAACCAAGTTTGAGCTGCTTGATGCGCGAAAGTGCTAAGCAAGCTTAAAAACTAATACAATCGCAACTTAGCATGTAATTTCAAGCATATGAATATGATTTTCAATTCTAACCACTTCAACACAATAATATATACCAAATAGTGTTGTGCGCCAAGTTTCGCGCAAAACAAACCAAGTTTGAGCTACTTTTATGAGCGAAAGTGCTAAGCAAGCTTAAAAACCAATAAAATTGCAACTTAGCACGTAATTTCAAGCATATGAATATGATTTTCAATTCTAACCACTTCAACACAATAATATGTACCAAATAGTGTTGTGTGCCAATTTTCGTGCAAAACAAACAAAGTTTGTACTACTTTATGTGCAAAAGTGCCAAAAAAGCTTAAAAACCCCAAAAAATTATAACTTAATACGTAATTTCTAGTATAGCAGTATTATTTTAAATTCTAACCACTTTAAGACAATAATATATACCAAATAATATTGTGTGGCAAGTTTCGTGCAAAACAAAACCAAGTTTGAGCTAATTTGTGCGCGAAAGTGCCAAAAAAGCTATAAAGCACATAAAATCCCAACTTATCACGTCATTTCTAACATATGACTATTATTTTAATTTATAACTACTTCAACACAATATAATATACCAAATATTGTTATGTGCCAAGTTTCGTGCAAAACAAACCAAGTGTGTGCTAAATTATGCGCGAAAGTGCCAAAAAAGCTTAAAAACCCATAAAATCGCAACTTAACAAGTAATTTTTAGCATATGACTATTATTCGTTATTTTAACCACTTCAACACAATAATATATACCAAGTAGTGTTGTGTGCCATGTTTCGTGCAAAAGAAACCAAGCATTAGCTACTTTGTGCGCGAAAGTGCCAAAAAAGCTTAAAGACCCATTAAATCGCAACTTAATATGTTTTTTTTTGCATATGACTAAGATTTTCAATTCTAACCACTTCAACACAATAATATATACCAATTAGTGTTCTGTGCCAAGTTTCGTGCAAATAAACCAAGTTTGAGCTGCTTTATGCGCGAATGTGCTAAGCAATCTTAAAAACCAATAAAATCGCAACTTAGCACGTAATTTCAAGCATATGAATATGATTTTAAATTCTAACCGCTTCAATACAATAATATATACCAAATAGTGTTGTGCGCCAAGTTTCGCGCAAAACAAACCAAGTTTGAGCTACTTTATGAGCAAAAGTGCTAAGCAAGCTTAAAAACCAATAAAATTGCAACTTAGCACGTAATTTCAAGTATTTGAATATGATTTTCAATTCTAACCACTTCAACACAATAATATATACCAAATAGTGTTGTGTGCCAATTTTCGTGCAAAACAAACAAAGTTTGTACTACATTATGTGCGAAAGTGCCAAAAAAGCTTAAAAACCCAAAAAATTGTAACTTAATACGTAATTTCTAGTATAGCACTATTATTTTATATTCTAACCACTTCAAGACAATAATATATACCAAATAGTATTGTGTGTCAAGTTTCGTGCAAAACAAACTAAGTTTGTGCTACTTTATGCGCGAAAGTGCCAAAATAGCTTAAAACCCATAAAATCGAAACTTAGCACGTAATTTCAAGCATATACACCACTTCAATACAATAATATATACCAAATAGTGTTGTGTGCAAAGTTTCGTGAAAAACAAACCAAGTTTGAGCTATTTTATGCGCGAAAGTGCGAAGAAAGCTGAAAACCCATAAAATAATAACTTAACTAGTAATCTCTAGTATATGACTATTATTTTCAATTCTAACCACTTTAACTCCACAATATAAACCAAATAGTATTGTGTGCCATGTTTCATGCAAAACAAACCAAGTTTGAGCTACTCTATGCGCGAAAGTGCCAAAAAAGCTTAAAAACTCATAAAATCGTAACTTAACACGTAATTTAAAGAATATGACTATTATTTTCAATTCTAACTACTTCAACTCAACAATATATACTAAATAGTATTGTGTGCCAAGTTTCGTGCAAAACAAACCAAATTTGAGCTAATTTGTGCGCGAAAGTGCCAAAAAAGCTAAAAAGCACATAAAATCGCAAATTATCACGTCATTTCTAACATATGACTATTATTTATAATTATAACTACTTCAACACAATATAATATACCAAATATTGTTATGTGCCAAGTTTCGTGCAAAACAAACCAAGTGTGTGCTAAATTATGCGCGAAAGTGCCAAAAAAGCTTTAAAACCCATAAAATCGCAACTTAACACGTAATTTTTAGCATATGACTATTATTTGTTATTTTAACCACTTCAACACAATAATATATAACAAGTAGTGTTGTGTGCCAAGTTTCATGCAAAAGAAACCAAGCTTTAGCTACTTTGTGCGCGAAAGTGCCAAAAAAGCTTAAAGACCCATTAAATCGCAACTTAACATGTTTTTTCTTGCATATGACTATGATTTTCAATTCTAACCACTTAAACACAATAATATATACCGATTAGTGTTGTGTGCCAAGTTTCGTGCAAATAAACCAAGTTTGAGCTGCTTTATGCGCGAAAGAGCCAAAAAAATCTTAAAAACCCATAAAATCGTAACTTAATACGTTATTTTTGGTATATGACTATTATTTTAAATTCTAACCACTTCAACTCTACAATATATATCAAATAGTATTGTGTGCAAAGTTTCGTGCATAACAAACCAAGTTTGAGCTACTTTATTCGCGAAAGTGCCAAACAAGCTAAAAAACCCACAAAACCGCAACAAAACACGCAATTCCTATCATAGGACTATTACATAGTAGTCTAACCAGTTTAACATAATAATATATACCAAAGAGTGTTTTGTGCCAAGTTTTGTGCAAAACCAACCATGTTTGAGCTACTGTATGCGCGAAAGTGCCAAAAAAGCTTAAAAACCCATAAAATCGCAACTTAGCACGTAATTTCTATCATAGCACTTTTATTTTCAATTATAACCACTTCAACACAATAATATATACCAAGTTTGAGCAAATTTATACGCAAAAGTGCCTAAAAAGCATAAAAGAACCTTAAAGCGCAACTTACGAAGTAAAACTAAGAATATAACTATGATTTACAATTCTAACCACTTCAACTAAATAATTTATACCAAATAGTATTGTGCGCCATTTTCGTGCAAAACAAACCTAGTTTAAGCAACATTATGCGCGAAAGTGCCAAAAAAGCTTAAAAACCCCTAAAATCCTAACTTTATAAGTAATTTCTAGTATAGGACTATTTTTCTCAATTATAACCATTTCAACACAATAATATATACCAAATAGTATTGTGTGCCAAGTTTCTTGCAAAACAAACTAAGTTTGTGCTACTTTATGCGCGAAAGTGCCAAAATATTTTACAAACCCATAAAATCACAACTTAGCACGTAATTTCAAGCATATAACTATGATTTTAAATTCTAACCACTTCAACACAATAATATTTACCAAATAGTGTTGTGTGCCAAGTTTCATGCAAAACAAACCAAGTTTGAGCTACTTTATGCGCGAAAGAGCCAAAAAAGCTTAAAAACCAATAAAATCGCAACTTAACACGTTATTTCTTGTATATAACAATGATATTAACCACTTCAACACAATAATATACCAATTAGTGTTGTGTGCCAAGTTTCGTGCAAAACAAACCAAGTTTAAGCTACTTCATGCGCGAAAGTGCCAAAAAAGCTTAAAAACCCAAAAAATCGCAACAAAACACGTAATTTCTATCATAGGACTATTATTTTCTATTTTTACGACTTCAACACAATAATATATACCCAATAGTGTTGTGCGCCATGTTTCGTGCAAAAGAAACCATGTTTGAGCTAATTTATGCGCAAAAGTGCGAAGCAAGCTTAAAAACCAATAAAATCGCAACTTAGCACGTAATTTCAAGCATATGATTATGATTTTCAATTCTAACCACTTCAACACAATAATATATACCAAATAGTGTTTTGTGCCGAGTTTCGTGATAAACAAACTATTTTTGAGCTACTTTATGCGCGAAAGTGCCAAAAATGTTTAAAAACCAATAAAATCGCAACAAAACATGTAATTTCTATCATAGGACTATTATTTTTTATTCTAACCACTTCAATATAATAATATATACCAAATAGTTTTGTGTGCGATAGTGCTAAGAAAGCTTAAAAACCCATAAAATCGTAACTTAACACGTATTTTCTAGTATATGACTATTTATTTCAATTCTAACCACTTCAACTCCAAAATATATACCAAATAGTATTGTGTGCCAAGTTTCATGCAAAATAAACCAAGTTTGAGCTACTTTATGCGCGAAAGTGCCAAAAAAGCTTAAAAACTCATAAAATCGTAACTTAACACGGGATTTCAAGTATATGACTATTATTTTCAATTCTAACCACTTCAACTCAACCATATATACCAAATAGTATTGTGTGCCAAGTTTCGTGCAAAACAAACCAAGTTTGAGCTACTTTGTGCGAGAAAGTGCCAAAAAAGTCAAAAAGCACATAAAATCGCAACTTATCACGTAATTTCTAGCATATCACTATTATTTTAAATTATAACTACTTCAACAAAATATTATATACCAATTATTGTTCTGTGCCATGTTTCGTGCAAAACAAACCAAGTTATTGCTAAATTATGCGCGAAAGTGCCAAAAAAGCTTAAAAACCCATAAAATCGCAACTTAACACGTAATTTTTAGCATATGACTATTATTTTTAATTTTAACCACTTCAAAACTATAATATATAACAATTAGTGTTGTGTGCCATGTTTCGTGCAAAAGAAACCAAGCTTGAGTTACTTTGTGTGCCAAAGTGCCAAAAAAGCTTAAAAACCCATTAACTCGTAACTTAACACGTTATTTCTTACATATGACTATGATTTTCAATTCTAACCACTTTAATACAATAATATATACCAATTAGTGTCGTATGACAAGTTTCGTGCAAAATAAACCAAGTTTAAGCTGCTCAATGCGCGAAAGTGCCAAAAGAACTTAAAAACCCATAATATCGTAACTTAACACGTAATTTCTGGTATATGACTATTATTTTAAATTTTAACCAATTCAACTCAACAATATATATCAACTAGTATTCACTAGTGGAAAAAATCTTATATGTTGCGGTTGTTTGGCCATTATTTGCTGCGGTTTAGGCCCCAAGCAATAGTGATAGCAGCAAATAACCAATTTTAAATGTTGTAGTAAAAAACCGCAACAAAAAATAAGCTATTTGCTACGGTCAGCCTACAAAACCACAGCAAATAGGTGCCATTATTTGCTGCGGTCAGCCCTCAAAACCGCAACAAATAATGGCACCTATTTGCTGCGGTTTTGTGGGCTGACCGCAGGAAATAGCTTTTTTTTTTTCTTCTTTCCTTTTATTCTAATAATAATCCAATAATAATGTAGAATGTAATAACAATGATTAATCCAATAATAATCCAATGATAATCACCAATAATCTCTTTGTAACAAAAAACTCTCGATAATATAATATAATATGTACGTACATATATATATATATATAATATACATTATAGTCCTAAAAAATCTATACAAATTACACTTTATCAAGGACAAAAATTAGCAAGCTACGCGGCAATCTTGTCTTTTAATTCGCGCATCTCTCCACTTCTCAAAGGGCGTGTTTCCCTCGGAATGTCGTTTAAAACCTATAATATAATATAAAATTAAAAGACGATTAATATAAATTATACATTAGATTTTACCAATAAGAATTATTTAAGAACGTACTAACAAATACTTACGGCATCTATATTTTCGACTCCAAACTCCTTCACGGATTTTATAATATCGTCCATGTACTTCAGTGCGTAGTAGCCGCATTCAACAGAAGAAGAAGGTTGTTGAAAGCACTAAGAGAAAATAGATGTTAGTGTCAAAAACGGTTAAAAACGCATAAAATCGCAACTTAACACGTAAATTCTAGCATATGACTATGATTTTAAATTCTAACTTTAACACAATAATATATACCAAATAGTGTTGTGTGCCAAGTTTCGTGCAAAACAAACCAAGTTTGAGCTACTTTACGCGCGAAATTGACAAAAACGCTTAAAAAGCCTTAAAATCGCAACTTACTACCTAATTTCAGGCAAATGACTATTATTTTCAATTATAACCATTTCAACACAACAATATATGCCAAATAGTGTTGTGTGCCAAGTTTCGTGCATAACAAACCAAGTTTGAGCTACTTTACGCGCGAAATTGACAAAAACGCTTAAAAACCCTTAAAATTGCAAGTTAACACCTAATTTCTAGCATATGACTATTATTTTCAATTCTAACCATTTCAACACAATAATATATGCCAAATAGTGTTGTGTGCAAAGATTCGTGCATAACAAACCAAGTTTGAGCTACTTTACGCGCGAAATTGGCAAAAACGCTTAAAAACCCTTAAAATCGCAACTTAACACCTATTTTCTAGCATATGACTATTATTTTCAATTCTAACCATCTCAACACATTAATATATGCCAAATTGTGTTGTGTGCCAAGTTTCGTGCATAAAAAACCAAATTTGAGCTACTTTATGCGCGAAATAGACAAAAACGCTTAAAAAGCTTTAAAATCGCAACTTAACACGTAATTTGTAGCATATAACTATGATTTTCAATTCTATCCAATTAAACACAATAATATATACCAAATAGTGTAGTGTGCCACGTTTCGTGCGTAACAAACCAAGTTTGACCTAGTTTACGTGTGAAATTGACACAGTAGCAAACTAGTGACCAGACCACCTTGCACGACACGTGGAGACCAAACCTATGAATCCAGGACCTACGCTAAAGTGGAAATGGAATCTTGGTACTTGGATCTAGCTATCAAGGTCCTAAAACCATTCTAACAATCCCCGTGGACTCCTAAAAGCTGAGCTGAAGAAGGGCTGCTCGACAGTTTGCTAGATCAGAATTGTTTAAGTGTTTGTGGTTTTTTCGTGTTCTTTTCATGATCATTTGTAGTTTTTGTCTGTGTCATTAATCAAAGCTTATGCACAACATTAATCCTTGCATAACCAAGGCCTTAATAAGCCCTGGTTTCGCATCAAAACCAAGTTTGAGCTACTTTACGCGCGAAATTGACAAAAACGCTTAAAAACCCTTTAAATCGTAACTTAACACCTAATTTCTAGCATATGAATATTATTTTTAATTCTAACCATTTCAACACAATAATATATGCCAAATAGTGTTGTGTGCGAAGTTTCATGCATAACAAAGCAAATTCGAGCTAGTTACGCGCGAAATTGACAAAAACGCTTAAAACCCCTTGAAATCGCAACTTAAGACGTAATTTCTAGCATATAACTATGATTTTCAATTATATCCAATTCAACACAATAATATATGCCAAATAGTGTTGTGTGCAAAGTTTCGTGCATAACAAACCAAGTTTGAGCTACTTTACGCGCGAAATTTGCAAAAACACTTAAAAACCCTTAAAATCGCAACTTAACACCTAATTTCTAGCATATGACTATTATTTTCAATTCTAACCATCTCAACACATTAATATATGCCAAATAGTGTTGTGTGCCAAGTTTCGTGCATAACAAACCAAATTTGAGCTTCTTTATGCGCGAAATAGACAAAAACGCTTAAAAAGCTTTAAAATCGCAACTTAACACGTAATTTGTAGCATATAACTATGATTTTCAATTCTATCCAATTCAACACAATAATATATACCAAATAGTGTAGTGTGCCACGTTTCGTGCGTAACAAACCAAGTTTGACCTAGTTTACGTGTGAAATTGACACAGTAGCAAACTAGTGACCAGACCACCTTGCACGACACGTGGAGACCAAACCTATGAATCCAGGACCTACGCTAAAGTGGAAATGGAATCTTGGTACTTGGATCTAGCTATCAAGGTCCTAAAACCATTCTAACAATCCCCGTGGACTCCTAGAAGCTGAGCTGAAGGAGGGCTGCTCGACAGTTTGCTAGATCAGAATTGTTTAAGTGTTTGTGGTTTTTTCGTGTTCTTTTCATGATCATTTGTAGTTTTTGTCTGTGTCATTAATCAAAGCTTATGCACAACATTAATCCTTGCATAACCAAGGCCTTAATAAGCCCTGGTTTCGCATCAAAACCAAGTTTGAGCTACTTTACGCGCGAAATTGACAAAAACGCTTAAAAACCCTTTAAATCGTAACTTAACACCTAATTTCTAGCATATGAATATTATTTTTAATTCTAACCATTTCAACACAATAATATATGCCAAATAGTGTTGTGTGCGAAGTTTCATGCATAACAAAGCAAAATCGAGCTAGTTACGCGCGAAATTGACAAAAACGCTTAAAACCCCTTGAAATCGCAACTTAAGACGTAATTTCTAGCATATAACTATGATTTTCAATTATATCCAATTCAACACAATAATATATGCCAAATAGTGTTGTGTGCAAAGTTTCGTGCATAACAAACCAAGTTTGAGCTACTTTACGCGCAAAATTTGCAAAAACACTTAAAAACCCTTAAAATCGCAACTTAACACCTAATTTCTAGCATATGACTATTATTTTCAATTCTAACCATCTCAACACATTAATATATGCCAAATAGTGTTGTGTGCCAAGTTTCGTGCATAACAAACCAAATTTGAGCTTCTTTATGCGCGAAATAGACAAAAACGCTTAAAAAGCTTTAAAATCGCAACTTAACACGTAATTTGTAGCATATAACTATGATTTTCAATTCTATCCAATTCAACACAATAATATATACCAAATAGTGTAGTGTGCCACGTTTCGTGCGTAACAAACCAAGTTTGACCTAGTTTACGTGTGAAATTGACACAGTAGCAAACTAGTGACCAGACCACCTTGCACGACACGTGGAGACCAAACCTATGAATCCAGGACCTACGCTAAAGTGGAAATGGAATCTTGGTACTTGGATCTAGCTATCAAGGTCCTAAAACCATTCTAACAATCCCCGTGGACTCCTAGAAGCTGAGCTGAAGGAGGGCTGCTCGACAGTTTGCTAGATCAGAATTGTTTAAGTGTTTGTGGTTTTTTCGTGTTCTTTTCATGATCATTTGTAGTTTTTGTCTGTGTCATTAATCAAAGCTTATGCACAACATTAATCCTTGCATAACCAAGGCCTTAATAAGCCCTGGTTTCGCATCAAAACCAAGTTTGAGCTACTTTACGCGCGAAATTGACAAAAACGCTTAAAAACCCTTTAAATCGTAACTTAACACCTAATTTCTAGCATATGAATATTATTTTTAATTCTAACCATTTCAACACAATAATATATGCCAAATAGTGTTGTGTGCGAAGTTTCATGCATAACAAAGCAAATTCGAGCTAGTTACGCGCGAAATTGACAAAAACGCTTAAAACCCCTTGAAATCGCAACTTAAGACGTAATTTCTAGCATATAACTATGATTTTCAATTATATCCAATTCAACACAATAATATATGCCAAATAGTGTTGTGTGCAAAGTTTCGTGCATAACAAACCAAGTTTGAGCTACTTTACGCGCGAAATTTGCAAAAACACTTAAAAACCCTTAAAATCGCAACTTAACACCTAATTTCTAGCATATGACTATTATTTTCAATTCTAACCATCTCAACACATTAATATATGCCAAATAGTGTTGTGTGCCAAGTTTCGTGCATAACAAACCAAATTTGAGCTTCTTTATGCGCGAAATAGACAAAAACGCTTAAAAAGCTTTAAAATCGCAACTTAACACGTAATTTGTAGCATATAACTATGATTTTCAATTCTATCCAATTCAACACAATAATATATACCAAATAGTGTAGTGTGCCACGTTTCGTGCGTAACAAACCAAGTTTGACCTAGTTTACGTGTGAAATTGACACAGTAGCAAACTAGTGACCAGACCACCTTGCACGACACGTGGAGACCAAACCTATGAATCCAGGACCTACGCTAAAGTGGAAATGGAATCTTGGTACTTGGATCTAGCTATCAAGGTCCTAAAACCATTCTAACAATCCCCGTGGACTCCTAGAAGCTGAGCTGAAGGAGGGCTGCTCGACAGTTTGCTAGATCAGAATTGTTTAAGTGTTTGTGGTTTTTTCGTGTTCTTTTCATGATCATTTGTAGTTTTTGTCTGTGTCATTAATCAAAGCTTATGCACAACATTAATCCTTGCATAACCAAGGCCTTAATAAGCCCTGGTTTCGCATCAAAACCAAGTTTGAGCTACTTTACGCGCGAAATTGACAAAAACGCTTAAAAACCCTTTAAATCGTAACTTAACACCTAATTTCTAGCATATGAATATTATTTTTAATTCTAACCATTTCAACACAATAATATATGCCAAATAGTGTTGTGTGCGAAGTTTCATGCATAACAAAGCAAATTCGAGCTAGTTACGCGCGAAATTGACAAAAACGCTTAAAACCCCTTGAAATCGCAACTTAAGACGTAATTTCTAGCATATAACTATGATTTTCAATTATATCCAATTCAACACAATAATATATGCCAAATAGTGTTGTGTGCAAAGTTTCGTGCATAACAAACCAAGTTTGAGCTACTTTACGCGCGAAATTTGCAAAAACACTTAAAAACCCTTAAAATCGCAACTTAACACCTAATTTCTAGCATATGACTATTATTTTCAATTCTAACCATCTCAACACATTAATATATGCCAAATAGTGTTGTGTGCCAAGTTTCGTGCATAACAAACCAAATTTGAGCTTCTTTATGCGCGAAATAGACAAAAACGCTTAAAAACCTTTAAAATCGCAACTTAACACGTAATTTGTAGCATATAACTATGATTTTCAATTCTATCCAATTCAACACAATAATATATACCAAATAGTGTAGTGTGCCACGTTTCGTGCGTAACAAACAAAGTTTGACCTAGTTTACGTGTGAAATTGACACAGTAGCAAACTAGTGACCAGACCACCTTGCACGACACGTGGAGACCAAACCTATGAATCCAGGACCTACGCTAAAGTGGAAATGGAATCTTGGTACTTGGATCTAGCTATCAAGGTCCTAAAACCATTCTAACAATCCCCGTGGACTCCTAGAAGCTGAGCTGAAGGAGGGCTGCTCGACAGTTTGCTAGATCAGAATTGTTTAAGTGTTTGTGGTTTTTTCGTGTTCTTTTCATGATCATTTGTAGTTTTTGTCTGTGTCATTAATCAAAGCTTATGCACAACATTAATCCTTGCATAACCAAGGCCTTAATAAGCCCTGGTTTCGCATCAAAACCAAGTTTGAGCTACTTTACGCGCGAAATTGACAAAAACGCTTAAAAACCCTTTAAATCGTAACTTAACGCCTAATTTCTAGCATATGAATATTATTTTTAATTCTAACCATTTCAACACAATAATATATGCCAAATAGTGTTGTGTGCGAAGTTTCATGCATAACAAAGCAAATTCGAGCTAGTTACGCGCGAAATTGACAAAAACGCTTAAAACCCCTTGAAATCGCAACTTAAGACGTAATTTCTAGCATATAACTATGATTTTCAATTATATCCAATTCAACACAATAATATATGCCAAATAGTGTTGTGTGCAAAGTTTCGTGCATAACAAACCAAGTTTGAGCTACTTTACGCGCGAAATTTGCAAAAACACTTAAAAACCCTTAAAATCGCAACTTAACACCTAATTTCTAGCATATGACTATTATTTTCAATTCTAACCATCTCAACACATTAATATATGCCAAATAGTGTTGTGTGCCAAGTTTCGTGCATAACAAACCAAATTTGAGCTTCTTTATGCGCGAAATAGACAAAAACGCTTAAAAACCTTTAAAATCGCAACTTAACACGTAATTTGTAGCATATAACTATGATTTTCAATTCTATCCAATTCAACACAATAATATATACCAAATAGTGTAGTGTGCCACGTTTCGTGCGTAACAAACAAAGTTTGACCTACTTTACGTGTGAAATTGACACAGCAGCAAACTAGTGACCAGACCACCTTGCACGACACGTGGAGACCAAACCTATGAATCCAGGACCTACGCTAAAGTGGAAATGGAATCTTGGTACTTGGATCTAGCTATCAGGGTCCTAAAACCATTCTAACAATCCCCGTGGACTCCTAGAAGCTGAGCTGAAGGAGGGCTGCTCGACAGTTTGCTAGATCAGAATTGTTTAAGTGTTTGTGGTTTTTTCGTGTTCTTTTCATGATCATTTGTAGTTTTTGTCTGTGTCATTAATCAAAGCTTATGCACAACATTAATCCTTGCATAACCAAGGCCTTAATAAGCCCTGGTTTCGCATCAAAACCAAGTTTGAGCTACTTTACGCGCGAAATTGACAAAAACGCTTAAAAACCCTTTAAATCGTAACTTAACACCTAATTTCTAGCATATGAATATTATTTTTAATTCTAACCATTTCAACACAATAATATATGCCAAATAGTGTTGTGTGCGAAGTTTCATGCATAACAAAGCAAATTCGAGCTAGTTACGCGCGAAATTGACAAAAACGCTTAAAACCCCTTGAAATCGCAACTTAAGACGTAATTTCTAGCATATAACTATGATTTTCAATTATATCCAATTCAACACAATAATATATGCCAAATAGTGTTGTGTGCAAAGTTTCGTGCATAACAAACCAAGTTTGAGCTACTTTACGCGCGAAATTTGCAAAAACACTTAAAAACCCTTAAAATCGCAACTTAACACCTAATTTCTAGCATATGACTATTATTTTCAATTCTAACCATCTCAACACATTAATATATGCCAAATAGTGTTGTGTGCCAAGTTTCGTGCATAACAAACCAAATTTGAGCTTCTTTATGCGCGAAATAGACAAAAACGCTTAAAAACCTTTAAAATCGCAACTTAACACGTAATTTGTAGCATATAACTATGATTTTCAATTCTATCCAATTCAACACAATAATATATACCAAATAGTGTAGTGTGCCACGTTTCGTGCGTAACAAACAAAGTTTGACCTACTTTACGTGTGAAATTGACACAGCAGCAAACTAGTGACCAGACCACCTTGCACGACACGTGGAGACCAAACCTATGAATCCAGGACCTACGCTAAAGTGGAAATGGAATCTTGGTACTTGGATCTAGCTATCAGGGTCCTAAAACCATTCTAACAATCCCCGTGGACTCCTAGAAGCTGAGCTGAAGGAGGGCTGCTCGACAGTTTGCTAGATCAGAATTGTTTAAGTGTTTGTGGTTTTTTCGTGTTCTTTTCATGATCATTTGTAGTTTTTGTCTGTGTCATTAATCAAAGCTTATGCACAACATTAATCCTTGCATAACCAAGGCCTTAATAAGCCCTGGTTTCGCATCAAAACCAAGTTTGAGCTACTTTACGCGCGAAATTGACAAAAACGCTTAAAAACCCTTTAAATCGTAACTTAACACCTAATTTCTAGCATATGAATATTATTTTTAATTCTAACCATTTCAACACAATAATATATGCCAAATAGTGTTGTGTGCGAAGTTTCATGCATAACAAAGCAAATTCGAGCTAGTTACGCGCGAAATTGACAAAAACGCTTAAAACCCCTTGAAATCGCAACTTAAGACGTAATTTCTAGCATATAACTATGATTTTCAATTATATCCAATTCAACACAATAATATATGCCAAATAGTGTTGTGTGCAAAGTTTCGTGCATAACAAACCAAGTTTGAGCTACTTTACGCGCGAAATTTGCAAAAACACTTAAAAACCCTTAAAATCGCAACTTAACACCTAATTTCTAGCATATGACTATTATTTTCAATTCTAACCATCTCAACACATTAATATATGCCAAATAGTGTTGTGTGCCAAGTTTCGTGCATAACAAACCAAATTTGAGCTTCTTTATGCGCGAAATAGACAAAAACGCTTAAAAACCTTTAAAATCGCAACTTAACACGTAATTTGTAGCATATAACTATGATTTTCAATTCTATCCAATTCAACACAATAATATATACCAAATAGTGTAGTGTGCCACGTTTCGTGCGTAACAAACAAAGTTTGACCTACTTTACGTGTGAAATTGACACAGCAGCAAACTAGTGACCAGACCACCTTGCACGACACGTGGAGACCAAACCTATGCATCCAGGACCTTGGCTAAAGTGGAAATGGAATCTTGGTACTTGGATCTAGCTATCAGGGTCCTAAAACCATTCTAACAATCTCCGTGGACTCCTAGAAGCTGAGCTGAAGGAGGGCTGCTCGACAGTTTGCTAGATCAGAATTGTTTAAGTGTTTGTGGTTTTTTCGTGTTCTTTTCATGATCATTTGTAGTTTTTGTCTGTGTTATTAATCAAAGCTTATGCACAACATTAATCCTTGCATAACCAAGGCCTTAATAAGCCCCGGTTTCGCATCAAAACCAAGTTTGAGCTACTTTACGCGCGAAATTGACAAAAACGCTTAAAAACCCTCTAAATCGCAACTTAAGACCTAATTTCTAGCATATGACTATTATTTTTAACTCGAACCATTTCAACACAATAATATATGCCAAATAGTGTTGTGTGCGAAGTTTCGTGCATAACAAAGCAAATTCGAGCTACTTTACGCGCGAAATTGACAAAAACACTTAAAACCCCTTGAAATCGCAACTTAAGACGTAATTTCTAGCATATAACTATGATTTTCAATTATATCCAATTCAACACAATAATATATGCCAAATAGTGTTGTGCAATGTTTCGTGCATAACAAACCAAGTTTGAGCTACTTTACGCGCGAAATTGGCAAAAACGCTTAAAAACCCTTAAAATCGCAACTTAACACCTAATTTCTAGCATATGAATATTATTTTCAATTCTAACCATCTCAACACATTAATATATGCCAAATAGTGTTGTGTGCCAAGTTTCGTGCATAACAAACCAAATTTGAGCTACTTTATGCGCGAAATAGACAAAAACGCTTAAAAACCTTTAAAATCGCAACTTAACACGTAATTTGTAGCATATAACTATGATTTTCAATTCTATCCAATTCAACACAATAATATATACCAAATAGTGTAGTGTGCCACGTTTCGTGCGTAACAAACCAAGTTTGACCTACTTTACGTGTGAAATTGACACAGCAGCAAACTAGTGACCAGACCACCTTGCACGACACGTGGAGACCAAACCTATGCATCCAGGACCTACGCTAAAGTAAAAATGGAATCTTGGTACTTGGATCTAGCTATCAAGGTCCTAAAACCATTCTAACAGTCCCCGTGGACTCCTAGAAGCTGAGCTGAATGAGGGCTGCTCGACAGTTTGCTAGATCAGAATTGTTTAAGTGTTTGTGGTTTTTTCGTGTTCTTTTCATGATCATTTGTAGTTTTTGTCTGTGTCATTAATCAAAGCTTATGCAAAACATTAATCCTTGCATAACCAAGGCCTTAATAAGCCCCGGTTTCGCATCAAAACCAAGTTTGAGCTACTTTACGCGCGAAATTGACAAAAACGCTTAAAAACCCTTTAAATCGCAACTTAAAACCTAATTTCTAGCATATGACTATTATTTTTAATTCTAACCATTTCAACACAATAATATATGCCAAATAGTGTTGTGTGCGATGTTTCGTGCATAACAAAGCAAATACGAGCCACTTTACGCGTGAAATTGACAAAAGCGCTTAAAACCCCTTGAAATCGCAACTTAAGACGTAATTTCTAGCATATAACTATGATTTTCAATTATATCCAATTCAACACAATAATATATGCCAAATAGTGTTGTGTGCCAAGTTTCGTGCATAACAAACCATGTTTGACCTACTTTACGCGCAAAATTGACAAAAACGCTTAAAAACGCATGAAATCGAATTTGTGTACCTTTATTGGTGTCCATTTTGGAAATGTGGCTCTGGATGTAAATCCCATTTGTCCACGCACTTTTTTCATTGTGCTGAAACGCATGGGAAAAATAATACTATTTATATATATATATATAACACTTAATTAAATCAAATTGGTAAAATGATTAATATTACGTACGCATTCAAGAATGCTTTGAATTTTGTGTTGCGAGGTGGGCTTTGAGGTTTTGGTAATGAGTCGAAGACGTGCACAGTGTTCGTTAAAGGACATATGACCAAAATTATCCAATGAAAACTACAAACGCAAATTCAATATCAACAAATTAGAGATTAGGTGACTTTAAAAATCAAAAGATAAGTTTAATTTCAAAAACAAAACTTACTCTTCCACATATGGAGCCAGAATGAATGTGTGTTTAGATGCAAGGGAATTAGTCAAAGCATCCAATTTTTATTGGAGGTTCGCAAGAATTTATCTCCTCGTAAGCCGCACTAAACTCACAAATAAGAAAATTTTGTTAGTTATTCGGTTATTAAAACAATTAAACAACAATGCCTAACTTGTAAGATAATGAACATCACCTCATATAGACATGGAAAAGAGCTACATTCAGCATCTCTCCTCTCAAAAATTGCCCGATGTCACTAGGACCAATAATTAAAAACGCTCTCTCTAAAAAGCAGTACTGCTCCTTCAGCAGGTTCAAAATGAGTGGGTCCTCCTCACTTATGCGAGATGCACAATAATGCAGCCATTTGCAATCTTGAGAGAGATCTTTTAGCTCCTCATCAGTCAAAATTGGAGTGCTTGGCATCGACTTTGACCCAGTCGACACCTTTGCTGAGGAACCGACCTCTCTCCAAGATCCCTTTGGACTCTTTTGTTATTTCAAAATTTATACAATTAAATTAGTGTGAGCATGCAATTAAAAAAATAAAAATAAATACGGTACAAATGATTCTTACCATGTTAGTGAATCGGACCCAAGCATATGCCCATGTGACGAAACTACCTAGGTGGCGTCTGATAGTTTCTCAAGGCTCCATGCTGGCATTGGAATTGGGAGTGAGAAATCTTCAAACCCCTTTACAATAGTTTCCACGGCGACACTGATGTGGCCATTTGTAACAGGCATTGAATGCACTGTTTGGCCCTCTTTATTTGGCTGGGCCACACCATATGCAACCTTAGTTAAGTCGCCATCACTAGCAACACCTAACTGAGGCAGCAAAAGAGAACAAGGAGTCGCCTCTTGAAAATTGTGTCGTTTTGTATAATAAGCATCATAATAAAATATTAAAACGCATTGCAATTTAAATTAATAAGTGCTTATATATTGAAAAACTATGTACCTGTATTAGCACTGGCTTTGGAGTTAGCTCCGGATTTTGAGCAACGAAGTTTATGTTCTCCGGTGTGGGGTTTTCCCCTTCAGGGGTATTAGTAATGAGCTGGGGTGGTACGGGGGTAATGGGCTCGGGTGTTGGCTCGACCAAAGCGTTAGGATCCCCATGTTGACTTTCCTGATCCTCGACAATTAGGCCAAGTCCACAATGGGTGCTCCCATCTTCTGCAACATGGCGGCCAGCTTGGCGAGAACGTCCTTCATAATCTTCGCTCAGAGGGTTTCTACTTCATCCCGCAGCGCCGTTCGGGATTGAGTAGCAACACACTCTTTGCCGAATCCCTTCTATAACCCCACGCGGACGCCTCTTTTTCCGACTACCCGCCCAATGTGGTCTTTTTGTCCTCATTCTTCTTGTCCTCATCGCTCTCGATGTGGAAAAGATTCTACAAAAAAAATTTATATTTATTAGTGTCAATCAAATTAATTTTAAAATGAAAATAAATGAGTAAAAATAGTAAAGTTGCTTACCCAAGTATCATTCCATAGAGAGTTCTTCAAACCCTCTGGAACCTCGTTCCATGCGTGCAATATGGAAAGCTTGCGGATACATAGACCCACTTGTTTTCCATATTGCCTACGCCATTTTCCGCAGGGTTGACCCAATGTATTGTATTCCAAATGCATGGCTTCTGTGACTTTGAAGTTTTTCGTAGGACCTCGCCCTTTTCTTTTCTTACTAGTAGTGGGAGCATCAATTGGTGGGGCGTCTTCAGTTTCAAAATCATTGTCAATCGGTGGAGCGTCTTCAGCCATACGCTCGTATCTCACAATTTGGTCTTCTTCGCTGTCATAACTACGATGCTCATTATCCGAGGTCTCAATCTCGGGGACAATTTCGTCTCTGAATAGATGCATTGTATATCAGTACCTGAAAGAGTATGAATAGAAATATATTAGAATATAAGCTAAGTAATATTAAGAATATAACTAAAACAATTCTAATACGTTCAACACAATAATATATAACAAATAGTGTTATGTGCAATGTTTCATGCAAAACAAACCAAGTGCCAAAAAAACTTTAAAAAGCTTTAAATTCATACCTTGTGAATCACTTAATTCAAATATATTCCTTCTGTGTGATCTACACGCATATAACAAACATCTACATCATCTACATCCTCTTGATCCACTGATTTTGGATTGATAAAGGGAGGGGAGTCTTCAAAAGCATCATATTCTTCCTTATCCTCAACATCACCAATACCAAGGATACTTCTTTTTCCCGGTACAACAATAGACCATTTTTTATCAGACGGGTCGACAATGTAGAATACTTGCTTGGCTTGTGTAGCTAGTATGAATGGCTCCTCACTATCACGTAAACGAGCTAAGTCTACAAGAGTGACTCCACAAGGGTCGTCATTTTTAATGCATCGTCGATTATTATCTACCGACTTACATTTGAAAAGACCAATATTGAAAGTAGAGTAGTCAAGCTCCCATATTTAATGTACCCGCCCGTCGTATACCAATTTAGCATCAACCGGCGCTTGATCCTTCGCACTCGCGTAAAATGTAGATGACGCCAAAATTGAAACCCCACTATTCTATAGATACGATGACTTCTTGTCTTGACCCTCAGTCTAAAATGTGTACCCATTAACATCGTAACCCTCATATTTGTTGACATCATCACGAGGACCACACTTAATAATTTTGGATACACCATTGAGTTCTTCGCATATTACTCGATTATGAAACCAATTAATAAACGTCTTGTTATGCAACTGCAGCTATGCCCTATCCCCTTTAGAAGGATGTTTTGCGCGCAATATATCAAAATGCTCACTCAAAAAAGGATGAACTTCCTGAATATGATGCAACACATACAAGTGTGCTTGTAGAAGGCTTTCTCGAGGAGGTGTGACCGATTTGGAGCCAATTGTTCCTTTTCCCTCAAGCCTCCCTTCATGTGTGGAGGTAGGAAGTCTAATAGGCTTTGCCATGGCCAAATACTCGGCTATAAAGTTACTAATCTCATCGCTCACAGTGCCTTGAATCATACTCCCCTCGGGTGGTGCTTGATTCCTCACCTTGTTTTGTAAAACACCCATGTGTCTTTCAAAAGGATAACACCACCTTAAATAAACTAGACCCAAAAGCTTGATCTCACGAACGAGATGGACAATAAGATGAACCATTATGTAAAAGAAAGAAGGTGGAAAATACATCTTAAACTTGCATAAAGTTACAATCACGTCGAGTTGAAGTGCATCAAGTTTAAAGGGATCAAGAACTTTACTACAAATTGTGTTGAAGAACGAACATAGCTCGGTAATAGCATATCTCATATGTTTTGGCAGTATTCCACGGATTGCAATTGGTAAGAACACTTGCATCATTACATGGCAATCGTGAGATTTCATGCTTCCCAACTTCAGCTCACCATTTAGGCTCACAAATCTCTTCATGTTGGATGAGTACCCAGACGGAACCTTAATGCCATACAAACACTCACAAAATGTCCGCTTCTCTGCTTTGGACAATGTGTAGCAAGCTAGAGGCAAATAAACTTTTTCATTACTCATCTTCTTCTTACTGCCACCAACTTCATCAGCTCTATTTCTTTTCTTACTCACCTTAACATGTGCCCACAACTCCGGACGAAGACCCTTACATTCAAACCAATCTCGCACGGCCCTAACATCCTTTGTCTTACCCGGAATGTTCATGAGAGTCCCGAGTATGGCATCGCATACATTTTTCTCTATATGCATAACGTCAAGACAATGCCTAACCTGTAGATCTCTCCAATGTAGAAGCTTCCAAAAGATTGATTCATTTTTCCATAATCGGTCTTCACCCCCTTTAACTTGCCCCGTTTTACCAAATACAGTCTCAACTCCCTTAACCTGTTCATAAACCTCATAACCGGTCAACGGTTGACGAGCTACACGGTCCTCAACCTCCCCGTTAAGCAACTTCTTCTTCTTCTTACGATATTGGTGGTCTCGTGGGAGGAACTTTCGATGGTGCATGAATACGTGTTTGCACTTAGGAATCCACGTGGATTCCATGTCATCGATACATATTGGGCATGCTTTCTTCCCTTTGTTCTTAGACCCCGATAAGTTACCATATGCCGGAAAATCATTAACGGTGCATAAAAGCATTGCACGCAAGGTGAACTCCTCATTAGCATATGCATCAAACACTGAAACGCCTTCATCCCACATCTTTCTCAAATCCTCAAAGAGAGGTGCAAGATACACATCTATGTCATTGCCAGGTTGTTTAGGACCCGAGATAAGAAGCGAAAGCATTATGTACTTACGCTTCATACACAACCAAGGTGGCAAATTATAGATCACTAAAAGTACCGGCCAAGTACTATGTTGAGAACTAAGATTGCCGAATGGGTTCATTCCATCCGTACACAGTCCGAGCCTTAAATTACGAACCTCATCCCCAAAAGTCTTATGCGACCTATCAATACTGTTCCACTCCGGAGAATCAGATGGATGTGTGAGCAAGTGACCTTTCTTTACCCTATCTGCATGCCACCTCAAATTTCACGCATCTTTCTTTATAGAAAACAAGCGCTTGAATCTAGGTATTATTAGAAGATACCACAATACCTTAGGCGGGGGCCCTTTAGCATCCCGAGCCCTTTCACGCTTGTAGCGCGATAACCCACACCTAGGACACTCTTCTAAGTTCTCATTTTCATTCCGATACAACACACAATCATTCGGACACGCATGATTCTTCTGGTACTCTAAGCCAAAAGGACACATGAGCTTTTTGGCATAATATGTCGACTTTGAAAGTTCATTTCCATCAAGAAGCATCTCACCTAACGCTTCTAATAACATTGTGAAACTAGCGTCACTCCAATTGAACTTTGACTTAATGTTTAAAATTGTCAACACTGTTGTTAGTTTGGTGAACTTTGTACATCCAGGGTACAAAGGCTTTTGAGAAGCCTCTGTCAACAAGTCAAAAACACGAGGACGTTTTCCTAACTCATCCTCGACTCCCTCCATCATCTCATTAACACGATCCACATCCTCATCGACATTCTCTTCATCTGTCTCATACCCATCAACATGATCTACTACATCCTCATTGACATCGACCACATTATTGACGTCCTCAACAACACTTTTCTCTTTGTAAACTCCCTCCTCACCATGCCAAACCCAAACATGATATTGAGGCCTAAACCCACGTCGAAGTATGTGCTCCCTAAGGATATCAACACTATCTACCTTTGATACATTGCCACTGACACATGGGCAATAAAAACCAACTCCCCCCGTCCTAACTTGATGTTCAACCGCAATACTACAAAATTCTAATACGCCATCAATAAATTCCGACGATTCAATGCTTCCATACATCCAAGAACGATCGTTTGTCATCCTATTTAGTGTGATTAATTGATTCAAAACAAAATTAATACACAACTTTTAAACATATATACTTATTTATATTCTAATTCTAATAAGTATAACAATTAACAACAAACCACATTTTTAACAAGTTACACAAATATTTAACAAACAAATAACATAAACTTGAATAATGTAAAATTCACAAATAAAATGATATCTTTAGCACTAAATTACTAAATTACTTGTTAAACAATAAAGATATGAACTTGCAAATTAGTAAAATAAATATAATAAACTTGATTTCGTGGGTTATGTTATCTACAACGAAAACAGAGAAACAACATTAGTATACACACAATTGCCCTAATTTTCGAGCGTTTTCATGAATATCTTGCAAAATTTAAATGCTTAACAAATTAAAATGAGAAAAAGTACCTTAATTTCGTGGGTTTTGAAGATAAACAAGACCAAAGATGAAGAAGAATAGTAGCAGCGTGATTTTGAAGATGAAGAGTTAGCCCTAATTTCGTGGGTTTCGTGAGTTTTTGAAGGAAAAGCAACAATTGTGGGTTGAAATGTAATAGATTAAAACAAGAAAACTCAACAATATATTGAAACTTCGTGGGTTTATTTTGAAATCTTCGTGGGTTTTACGTGTTGGTTTAAAGAACTTGAACAAGAAGAAGGAACTTGAAGAAGAAGTAACGAACTTGAAGAAGAAGTAACGAACTTGAAGAAGACATAGTATATGTGTGGGTTGAAGAAGACAATGTATGCGAAATTAAAGAGGAATAGAACTTGAAGAAGACAATGGAATTAACTTGAAAAAGACAATGGTACAACAGCCGTTTTCGAGTATAACATTTATAAGAGGCGGATTTTGAAAAGAAAATTAAAAAAAAGGGGTTATTTGCTGCGGTCCAATGACATAACTGCAGCAATTAATGCTCCTACTTGCTAAACGGTTATATGCTGAAAAGGTATTTGCTGTGGGCCCCCATTATAACCGCAGAAATAAACAATTGCGTAAGGGTTATTTGCTGCGGTCCCTTGAAAAACCGCAGCAATTAATGTTGCTATGGAGTGTTTGTTGCGGTCACTCTATAAAACCGCAGCAATTAATTGTTTTTTTTTCCAATTCTTTTTCCTACTTATTGCTGCATATACATAAAAACCGCAACAAATGATTAGCAGCAAATACGTTTTTTTCGACTAGTGACTGTGTGCAAAGTTTCGTGCATAACAAACAAAGTTTGAGCTACTTTATGCGCGAAAGTGCCAAAAACGCTAAAAAACCCATAAAATTGCAACTTAGCACATAATTTCTATCATAGGACTTTTATTTTCAATTATATCCACTTCAACACAATAATATATACCAAATAGTATTATGTGCCAAGTTTCGTGCAAAATAAACAAGTTTGAGCTTGTTTATGCGCGAAAGTGCCTAAAAAGCATAAAAGAACCTTAAAGCGCAACTTACGAAGTAATATTAAGAATATAACTATGATTTACAATTCAAACCACTTCAACAAAATAATTTATACCAAATAGTATTGTGTGCCATTTTTCGAGCAACAAAAATCAAGTTTGAGCAACTTTATGCACGAAAGTGCCGAAAAAGCTTACAAACCAATAAAATCTCAAAAAAACACGTAATTTCTATCATAGCACTGTTATTCTCAATTATAACCACTTCAACACAATAATATATACCAAATAGTATTGTGCGCCAAGTTTCGTGCAAAACAAACCAAGTTTCAGCTAATTTATGCGCGACACTGCCATAAAAGTTTAAAAAAACCTTAAAATCGCAACTTACCTAGATATATTAAGAATATGACTATGATATACAATTCTAACCACTTCAACAAAATAATATATACCAAATAGTGTTCTGTGCGAAGTTTCGTGCAAAACAAACCGAGTTTGAGCTACACTATGCGCGAAAGTGCCAAAAAAGCTTAAAAACCCACAAAATCGTAACTTAACACGTAATTTCTAATATAGGACTATTATTTTCAATTCTAACCACTTAAAGACAATAATATAAACCAAATAGTATTGTGTGCCAAGTTTCGTGCAAAACAAAATAACTTTGTTCTACTTTATGCGCAAAAGTGTCAAAATAGCTTAAAAACCCATAAAATCGCAATTTAGCACGTAATTTCAAGCATATAACTATGATTTTAAAATCTAACCACTTCAACACAATAATAATTCACAAATAGTGTTGTGTGCGAAGTTTCATGCAAAAACAAACCAAGTTTGAGCTACTTTATGCGCGAAATAGCCAAAAAAGCTTAAAAACCCATAAAATCGCAACCTAACACGTTATTTCTTGCATATGACTATGATTTGCAATTTGAACCACTTCAACACAATAATATACCAATTAGTGTTGTGTGCCAAGTTTCGTGCAAAACAAACCAAGTTATACTACTTCATGCGCGAAATTGCCAAAAAAGATTAAAAGCACATAAATTCGCAACAAAACACGTAATTTCTATCATAGGACTATTATTTTCTATTCTTACCACTTCAACACAATAATATATACCAAATATTATTTTGCGCCAAGTTTCGTGCAAAACAAACCAAGTTTGAGTTACTTTATGCGCGAAAGTGCTAAGCAAGCTTAAAAACCAATAAAATCGCAACTTAGCACGTAATTTCAAGCATATGAATATGATTTTCAATTCTAACCTCTTCAACACAATAATATATACCACATAGTGTTGTGTGCCAAGTTTCGTGCAAAACAAACCAAGTTTGAACTACTTTATGCGCGAAAGTGCCAAAAAATCGTAACTTAACATGTAATTTCTAGTATAGCACTATTATTTTCAATTCTAACCACTTCAAGACAATAATATATACCAAATAGTATTGTGTGTCATGTTTCGTGCAAAACAAACTAAGTTCACTAGTGGAAAAAATGTCTTTTGCTGCGGTTATTTTGCCATTATTTGCTGCGGTTTTGGCCCCCAGCAATAGTAATAGCAGCAAATGTCCTTTTTTCAATGCTGCGGTTAAAAACCGCAGCAAATAAGGGCATTATTTGCTGCGGCCATGGGCAAAAACCGCAGCAATTAAGGAGGGTTATTTGCTGCGGTCAAGGGCAAAACCGCAGCAAATAAGTAGGGCATTATTTGCTGCGGTTTTGCCCCTAACTACAGCAAATAACTCTATTTTTTTTTTCTTTTTTCGTTTTATACTCATAATAATCCAATAATAATGTACATTGTAATAACAATGATTAATCCAATAATAAATCAAATGATAATCACAAATAATCACCAAAAATCTCTTTGTAATAATAATCCAATATTAATAATATGTACGTACATATATATATATATAATATACATTAAAGTTATATAGTAATTAAAATCTATACTAATTACAAAAATGGCTATTTCAAGTCTTTACAATCTCTGAATAGACTTTTGTATCTGGTGTTTGTCTTCAGATAGAACGTGATACTCTGGGTAAACAGCAATGCCATCCATATCCGCATAATCTGATTGATCCATCCAGACAATGTGCTCATTCCGTGTTTTTTATGGGCTTGCGAAGAAAGCAAGGAGAAGCTGCTCAGAAGTTCGATGTGCGTGCTACGGTTGATGAGTTCAGGAACTCGACAAATATGTACTCTTACCGGAAACCATGGATGGATATGCGTGTGTCCCATGTTTTAAGAAATTCACTTCTGTTGGCCTCTTAAGGTTTTGATGATGACTTTACTTTAAATAAACAAACATATTTTTAGAGATTGTTGTGTAGGTATATATCCGATCTAATGTGAATCGTTGATGAAGCCTATGACTTGATTCGTGGAAGATGTACATGTCTCAAATATCCAAGTAGTTGGGCAATTGCTCTGGAAAACAGCTTGTTGCTCCTAGAGTTGAAGTTCTGACGAAAATTGTAGATGGAGACAGTGCGCTGTTCCTACGTAGCAGGTCTGAAGAATAGCATTGACTGAAAAATTGCGAATTAATTATTTTCTGTTTTTAAGTTGATGTAATGGTTTAGAATTAATTTAATTGCTTAAATTAATTAGTAAGTTAATTGGCAAATCTATTTTTAGGTTTTCTAAAAATAGCCCAAGACTTTTTCTTAATTAGATTTAGATCTCCTATTTTTTAGGATCTTATGTTTTAAACTCCTATGCTATTTTTAGCATAAGGAAACTGATTTTTCCTTGAGCAAATAACAGCCGTACACTTTCATAATTCCACCACATTTTGTTTTGAGAACGTGGGGGTAGTGGAGGTATGTGTGAGATAGTGGACGTTATGCTTATGGTAACTGCTGGCTGTTCCCTCTATAAATAGAAGGGACTTTGCTCGAATCAAAAATCAATCCTTGTAGGATTCAAGAGTGTCCATTAAAGGGAGATCATCTTAAGAAAAATATTTTCAGTTTTCCAATGCCAATTAATTTATTATATTTTTCTTAAGTAATTATTTTAATTCTTATCCTCTTGAGAAATGGCCTTGTAAGGGTTGATGTGATTTGTTGTAATTAGACTTGTGGGAAGTCTAAGGGAATAGAGAAGAGAAATGGCCTTGTAAAGGGTAATTGAGTGTTTTGTTGTAATTAGACTTATGGGAAGTTTAAGGGAATAGAGAATAGAATCGAGAAAAGAGAAAGAGAAGGAGAGAAGAGAAGAGAAGAGAAGAGAAGAGAAGTAGGCCTAAGTAGAGAAGCTTTGAGTAAAGCGTTTAGAGAATTGAGAAGCTTCAAGTGAAGCAAAACATTGTTTTGTGTAATTGTAACTAATTGCCTTAACATAGTGAGAATTTTGAAATCCCGGGGGGTCGTGGTTTTTCCTTCTTATTAGGCCAAGAAGGTTTCCACGTAAAAATCCTTGTCTCCTTTATTATTTTTCTTTTCGTTTTTAAGTTTAAGTTTTTGTCCTTTACTTAATATAATTCCGCAAAAAAAAAAAATTAGAGGCAAAAATCTTAAACCTACTACACAACAATTCACCCCCCCCCCCCCCCTCTTGTTGCATTCGATCATCCTTTAGTATTTCTACAATTGGTATCAGAGCCCTGTTCCTCATTTAATCAGGAAACCCTGAGAGCAGTATCCTGTTCCCTGGAAAGATGTTGAAGATGAACGAGCGCATGGAAGAGGGGTACTCCACACAAAGGCCACCCATGTTCGATGGGAAATTCTATACTTACTGGAAAAATAGAATGGAAATCTTCATAAAAGCCGAAAACTATCAAGTTTGGAGAGTCATTGAAATTGGAGACTTTGAGGTGACGACCATCAACTCCAACAATGAAGCTGTTCCAAAGCCAATCACTGAATATGAAAAAGAAGATTTTCAAAAGATGGAGATGAACGCTCTTGCTATCAAGTTACTTCACTGTGGGCTTGGTCCAAATGAGCACAATCGAATTATGGGTTGCAAAACCGCAAAGCAGATTTGGGACCTGCTCGAAGTTACCCATGAAGGTACAAGTGAAGTAAAAAGATCCAAGATTGACTTGCTTATGTCGAAGTATGAAAGATTCGTCATGGAACCTAGGGAAAGCATTCAAGAAATGTTCACTAGGTTCACAAATATTACGAATGAGTTAGTCTCTCTTGGAAGAATTATTCCCGTTGATGAACAAGTAAGAAAGGTACTCAGAAGTCTTCCTCAAGACGAACGCTGGAGAGCAAAGGTCACAGCCATCCAGGAGTCCAAAGATTTCACCAAGTTCAATTTGGAAGAGCTGGCTGGTTCCCTAATGACCCATGAATTGCATTTGGGAACAGCTGACAGTTCCCGAAACAAAGGACTGGCTCTGGCAGCAGATGAAAGTGATGAATCAGAAACTGGTGAAGAGGAAGCAGCTTTGTTGGCTAGAAAATTCAAAAAGTTCTTCAGGAACAGAAGGTATGGTAATCAAAGGAATAACAAAGAAAAGGGAACTACAAACGTGAAGACAAGTTTTGAATGCCACAAGTGTGGGAGCACTGAACACTTCATCAAGGATTGTCCTCAATGGAAAAATGAGAAGGGCAAGGGAAAAGCAAGAGAAGTTGGAAGACTATATAAGAAGGGAAACTTCAAAACAGATTTTAGAAAAGCAATGATAGCAGCTTGGGGAGATACGGAGAGCGAGGCTGAGACAGAAGCTACAATGGAAGAGGAAACAGCAAACCTATGTCTCATGGCATCTCATGAAGATTCTAAAGAAAAAGAGGTAACGTCTTCTGGTCCATCCCCTAAATATCAGTTCAACATAAGTAAGAATAAATTAATCAAATTACTGTTAGAGACACAAGACAAACTAGATGAAAAAGCAGCTAAGTGTCTCCAGTTAGAGAAAGATCTTAACTTAAGTAAAGATCATATCTCATATCTTAATTCCTTTAGAATCGATGTGCAAAGTAGATTTTTTGATTTATTAGATAAGAATATCATTTTAAAAGAACAGTTGGAAAAATTAAAACAGGAATTTGACACTCTTAATATTGAATTAAATCAAAGCAAATTGTTAGGATTAAAATCGGTTGAAAATGATAAAATCACTCATGAGTTTAGCACGAAAGTTCAAGAATTGAAATTAAAATTAGAATTAAGTAATAAGGAAAATAAATTCCTAAAAGATCAAATTAACTTAAGAGGAAAAGGGAAAATCAAAGAAATTCCCAAATGGATTCTTAATGCTAAAGCCAAGAGTAAAGAAGGTCTAGGCTTTATTAAGAATGATAAAAAGAAAAAGTTCTATGTAGATCTCCCTAGTAGCAAAATATGTTCCTTCTGTGGTAAAAGTGGACACCTAAAACATCAATATATAAAGAGGGAACAGCATATCAAAGCAAATAAAAATTATGTCGAACGTACATGGATTAAGAAATGTGATTCAAATATTGTCGACAAGGAACCCAAGGATGAATGGGTTCCTGCACCTAAACATTAGTTTGCTTTGCAGGTTCAAGTGAGGGGGAACAACTCATGGTATCTCGACAGTGGGTGTTCCAAGCATATGACGGGTGATAAATCTAAATTTCTCTCACTTGAAGCCTATGATGGGGGAACAGTAACCTTCGGTGACAACATGAAGGGTGAGATAATCGCCAAAGGAAAGGTTGGAAGGTCTAGTTCCCATGCCATTGATAATGTATTTTTGGTCGAGAATTTAAAACACAATTTGTTAAGTATTTCTCAGTTTTGTGACAAAGGTAACTCTGTTAAGTTTACTTCTGAAAAATGTATAATTTCTAGGAACAGTACAGGAGACCCTGTGCTGGAGGGAATCAGAAAAGGGAACACCTATGTTGTGGACCTGGACACTGTTCCCAGAAACAGTCTAACGTGTTTAAGTGTTATTGAAGAAGACCCACTTCTTTGGCACAAGCGTCTAGGTCATGCTAGCTATTCATTGATTAACACTTTAAGATCAAAAGACCTAGTAAGAGGATTACCTGCAATAAAATTTCTTAAAAATGAAGTTTGTGATCCTTGTGCTAAAGGGAAACAAGTGCGGTCATCCTTTAAATCAAAGAACGTTGTGACTACCACTAGACCATTAGAATTAATTCATATGGATTTATGTGGACCAATGAGAACACAAAGCCGTAGTGGCAAAAAGTATGTGTTTGTTGTTGTTGATGATTATAGTAGATTCACTTGGACCTTATTTTTGGCAAGCAAAGATGAAGCTTTTGATGAGTTTGTTTCCTTTGCTAATAAAACACAAAAATCTACCAATAATCAAATTGTTCACATTAGGTCTGATCATGGGAAAGAATTTGAAAATTCAAACTTCATGAATTATTGCAATAAACATGGCATAAATCACAATTTTTCCGCACCTAGAACACCACAACAAAATGGTGTGGTAGAAAGGAAAAATAGGACTTTAGAAGAAATGGCAAGGACCATGTTGATTGCTAGTGGTCTAACTAGGAATTTTTGGGCAGAAGCCGTTAATACTGCATGCTATACATTGAATCGTGTACTAATTAGACCAATCACTTCAAAGACACCCTATGAATTGCTCAAAGGTGTTAAACCAAATATTTCCTATTTTCGTATATTTGGATGCAAATGTTTTGTTCATGTGAATGGAAAACGAAACATAGGTAAATTTGATGAAAGAAGTGATGAGGCAGTATTTCTAGGTTATTCATCACAAAGCAAAGCTTACAGAGTTTACAATAAGAGAACAATGTGTGTAGAGGAGTCTGTTCACATAATCTTTGATGAAACTAACTTTTCAACAAGTGAACAGGAAACTAGTAATATTAAAATAGGTCTTGCAAACTTGGAAGATGATGATGAAGGAATTAAAGTGCAAGATCATAGAACAGCAAGTGAACAGTCGATACAAGAAGAGGCAGAAGAAACTGATCAAATCCAGGAACTGCCAGTACAACAGGATCAGCAGACTGTTCCCAATCCAACTGTTCCCACAGATGAACAGAATGATCCAGCAGATGAACAGAATGTCAATCAAGTTGCTGAACAAGAACATGCTACTGTTCCTTCAAGAGAATTTGTGCCTAAGCCTTGGAAATATCAAAGATATCATCCTCTTGACTCAATTGTAAGTGATATAAATAAGGGAACACAAACTAGATCTCAATTGAGAAACTTTTGTGCACACTTTGCGTTCCTATCATCACTTGAACCAAAAAATCACGAGGAAGCTTTGAAGGATTCCGATTGGATAGTTGCCATGCAAGATGAATTAAATGAGTTTGAAAGAAATAAAGTGTGGCACTTGGAACCCAAACCGAAAAACAAGAAAGTTATTGGTTTGAAATGGGTTTTTCGGAACAAGCTTGATGAACATGGAATAATTGTTAGAAATAAAGCAAGACTCGTGGTTAAAGGTTATAATCAACAAGAAGGTATTGATTACACTGAGACTTTTGCTCCAGTTGCAAGATTTCAATCAAGTCCTAAAGAATCACATCTCACGGCAGTAAAGAGAATTTTGAGATATTTGAAGGGAACAGACGACTTGTCCCTATTTTATCCTAAAAGTGATGTTTATGATTTAAAAGGTTTTAGTGATGCAGATTATGCAGGTGATCTTGTTAATAGAAAAAGTACATCAGGTATGGTACAATATCTCGGCTCATGTTTAGTTTCATGGAGTTCCAAGAAACAAAACACAGTTGCATTATCCACTGCAGAAGCTGAATACGTAGCAGCAGCAGCCTGCTGTTCCCAAATGCTTTGGATAAAACAGCAACTTAGAGATTTTGGTATTAAAGTTAAATGCATTCCTATTTATTGTGATAATACTAGTGCCATATGTATATCTAAAGATCCAGTGCATCATTCACGTGCTAAACATATACATATTAGACATCATTTTCTTAAGGATAATGTGGAACACAAAAACATTGTATTAAAGCATGTTAACACTAATGAACAAGTTGCAGATATTCTGACCAAACCACTTCCTAGGGAACAATATGAAAAGATGAGACTGGAACTTGGTATGATCAAGCTCCACTAAAGTTAGTTGCATATATTTCCCATTGAAGCATCATGAGAATGAAGAGGTCAGGAATCAATCTCAAAATCTTGATTGAAAATCAATTATTGCATGGATCAGGTAAACACATAATAAAGTTTGTACTATGAATGTTCTTACGTTTGCATGTTGTTAATTCGAACAGACCAAAGCAATATGTTCATTATTTTCTTCATAATAATTCATAATATTTTTATACGGCCAAACCGTTTGACAACTTTTGGGAAAACGGTTCCTCTTCAAGTAATGCAAAGCAATAAAGAGATGGGACTTGGAGGAGTAACCGTCACTTCAATAATTTAAAAACCCCTGCCTCACGTCACCTTCTCAAACCTTCTCTCAAAAAACCGTCCTTCTTCTTCTCACTTCAATCTCTCACTCAAGAACCGTCCTTCATCCTCACAAAAACCTACAAAATTCAAAAATGAAAACCCCCAAATCCTCTAAATCAGGCAAGAAAACTCCAAAATCCTGTATGCCCGATCAACCAAAACCACTAAGGGTAGTACTTCCACCTCCATTACTGCAGGACGCACCACCAACACCAACTGAAACTACACAAGAATCACAGAAACACTCCACTGAACCCACCAGTACCAAAAGAAAAATGTCAACAGGTGGTTCATCTTCTAGAGTAGTTAAGCGATCGAAGCATGTTGATCCAAATAGCGCAGAAGAAGTTTCAAAGGAGATGACTGTAGGGTTCGGGTTGGACAAATATTGGTATGATTCTACGAACTTTCCTAGATTGCATGAGATTTTACAGTATCAAGAATGGGAATTGTTAATGTCAAATTTCAGTTGCAATTCGATTTTTCCAAACCTAATGAGAGAATTTATTGTAAATTTCTCTAATGATGGCGGTATGTGTACTAGTGTTGTTAAAACCATTAAAATTGAATTTAACAGCGCATTATTAGGGGAATGGTTTAATGTTCCCAATGTTGGTTTTGATACATATCATATTGGGTCAAAGATTGCATTTTCAGGCATCAATGAACGAACAATTTTTAAATTTTTAGGAATTGATAAAAAGGGGAAGATAAGTCACAATGTTCTGTCCCCTATGCATAAATTATTGTACAATGTTGCTCGCAGATTTATTTTACCACGAAACTCAAAACGTAGTCAAGTGAGTTTGCGTGATGCCACCTTGATTTACTGCATGGAAAAACATATTATAATAAATTTTCCTTCGTTGATGATCTCTCATTTATCAGACTGCATTGAAAAGAAAAGTTTTATTGGTTATGGAGGGTTGCTAACATGGATTTTTAGGAAGTTTGAGGTCCCATTGGAAGGGTTGGAGTTCCCAATGGGTCCCAATATGAAAATTGGTGCAAAATGTTTACAAAATTTGCATTTGAAATTGAATGATGAGGGAGTATTGATGCATGAGGGGGTTGTTGAAGTAGAATCTGATGAGGAAGATATTGAAAAAGAAGAAGAAAAATTGAGAGAGAGAGAGATCAGGAAGAAAAAGAGGAAAAGGAGCAAGAGCCTGTTCCCACTGACCATATTGAAACAGAAGAAAAAGGGGAACAGGATGGAGAACCTAGTAAGGGGGAAGCAGAACAGGAGGGAGCCTTAGGAGAAGAGGCTTATCACAATCTTTGTGATGATACAAGTGATGAAGATATTGTGATAGCTCTAAGGAAAAAGGCTAAGTCAATGCAAAGGAAGAGTAGGAGGTTGGCCTCGAAACGCAAGGCTACTTTGGTTGATGAAACACCTTCTGACACCATCCCTGAGCCAACACCTGATGAACCTACCTCTCCCAAGCCAATCACTTCACCACCAACTCAAACCTTATCACCACCTCCATCACCCATTCACTTCACACCACCACCATTTCCATCCTCTCCTGGTGTTGGTTGTGCTGACCCTACTCCTACAGCATCTTCTGACTCCATTCTCTCCAAGCTCCTTGATCTACAGTCTAAATTCATTGCATTTCAGGATGAAACTCGTGTCTCGCTTGCTTCTATTGTGGATCAGCTAAACCAAATGGAACAACGCCTTGGTGCCAAGCTGGACACAGTGGAGGTGCAGACTGAATTCATTGATGAAGAAGAGACTGACCCTTGATCCCTCTACTCAAAAATTTAATGATTTGTTGGCTGTATTACTTAACAAACAATTTTTCTTTTTGCCTTGTATCATCTGGGGTACATGGTTGTTGTAACTTTGAACAATTGCTACTTTTCTTTGTTTTTTTATTTTCATGGTCTGTGACAATTAACTCTATGCAGGTTTAATCATTGTTCATAGCACTTGCTTTTATTATTGTTGTTTGTTGTTTTCATCACTAACAAATCTATATGGTTTGTGCTGAGATTTGATAACTTCCATTTCTTTTTGATTGATGACAAAAGGGGGAAGATTATGCACAAACTTAAGAGGAGAAGTGAATACACAGTTACATATCCTCGTTGATTTATATTAATTCTTATGGATATAATGTGTGCTTGCTGTGTTTATGCTAGTTAAGTGATCATCTGTGTTTGTTGAAGTCCTCATGAATATTTGATTCTGTGAAAATACTTAATAAGTTATGTTTATTATTATTATTAGGTTTATTATAGTTCTATTATGTTAGCTTATATTATGTTAGTTTTATTATATTAGGTTATTATGTTAGTCTTTATCTATTTCCGTTTAACTTAGTTTATTTCATTTAGGTTTTAAGTTAATTAATTTTGAAAACTTTTGAAAAATATTTGATATTTTAGAGTAAACTGTTTGTTTATGAATGCTTGGTAAATTATATTCTAACAAGTTGATTTGCTAAGTTAATTAGAGTTACTTTAATCTCTAGTATGCTCTATGAATTTTGATTTACTCTATTTTTACTTAAGTTTGTTTATAAAGTTTGCTATCATCAAAAAGGGGGAATTTGTTGGCCTCTTAAGGTTTTGATGATGACTTTACTTTAAATAAACAAACATATTTTTAGAGATTGTTGTGTAGGTATATATCCGATCTAATGTGAATCGTTGATGAAGCCTATGACTTGATTCGTGGAAGATGTACATGTCTCAAATATCCAAGTAGTTGGGCAATTGCTCTGGAAAACAGCTTGTTGCTCCTAGAGTTGAAGTTCTGACGAAAATTGTAGATGGAGACAGTGCGCTGTTCCTACGTAGCAGGTCTGAAGAATAGCATTGACTGAAAAATTGCGAATTAATTATTTTCTGTTTTTAAGTTGATGTAATGGTTTAGAATTAATTTAATTGCTTAAATTAATTAGTAAGTTAATTGGCAAATCTATTTTTAGGTTTTCTAAAAATAGCCCAAGACTTTTTCTTAATTAGATTTAGATCTCCTATTTTTTAGGATCTTATGTTTTAAACTCCTATGCTATTTTTAGCATAAGGAAACTGATTTTTCCTTGAGCAAATAACAGCCGTACACTTTCATAATTCCACCACCTTTTGTTTTGAGAACGTGGGGGTAGTGGAGGTATGTGTGAGATAGTGGACGTTATGCTTATGGTAACTGCTGGCTGTTCCCTCTGTAAATAGAAGGGACTTTGCTCGAATCAAAAATCAATCCTTGTAGGATTCAAGAGTGTCCATTAAAGGGAGATCATCTTAAGAAAAATATTTTCAGTTTTCCAATGCCAATTAATTTATTATATTTTTCTTAAGTAATTATTTTAATTCTTATCCTCTTGAGAAATGGCCTTGTAAGGGTTGATGTGATTTGTTGTAATTAGACTTGTGGGAAGTCTAAGGGAATAGAGAAGAGAAATGGCCTTGTAAAGGGTAATTGAGTGTTTTGTTGTAATTAGACTTATGGGAAGTTTAAGGGAATAGAGAATAGAATCGAGAAAAGAGAAAGAGAAGGAGAGAAGAGAAGAGAAGAGAAGAGAAGAGAAGTAGGCCTAAGTAGAGAAGCTTTGAGTAAAGCGTTTAGAGAATTGAGAAGCTTCAAGTGAAGCAAAACATTGTTTTGTGTAATTGTAACTAATTGCCTTAACATAGTGAGAATTTTGAAATCCCGGGGGGTCGTGGTTTTTCCTTCTTATTAGGCCAAGAAGGTTTCCACGTAAAAATCCTTGTCTCCTTTATTATTTTTCTTTTCGTTTTTAAGTTTAAGTTTTTGTCCTTTACTTAATATAATTCCGCAAAAAAAAAAAAATTAGAGGCAAAAATCTTAAACCTACTACACAACAATTCACCCCCCCCCTCTTGTTGCATTCGATCATCCTTTAGTATTTCTACAACTTCCTGCTTTTGTTTTCCCCAAACGTTCTCGACAATCAATGCCTCAAGTGATGTCCAAGTACGAAGCTCAAGTAATCCACAAGTTAATTGTGGCAGGTCTTTGAAAAGAAAGTGTTTACCAGAAGATGTAAATGGACAACTCGTGAAACAACAGTCTCATAGTCGTCGTGCTGAAACAACAGTCTTGTGAAAAGAAAGCCAATAAAAAAGCTAAGAACCAAACCAATATATATATCATCTGTGTCTCTCTTTTTAAACATTTCCTTGATATCCTCAACTTCTTCCGCAGACAAGAATTCAGCAATAACCTAGAGCACAGTGTTGTTGAATAGTCAATAATATAACTAAACTCCAGATAAAAAGTCAATTATAAAAACAGTACACATACCCTCAGAGCTTTCCTCTTGAATCTATTCATCATGGCAAACTGCTTGAGCCTCGATTTCACAACATCTCCAAGAGGAACATTTGGAGCCTTTTTGGCATTACAAAAGAAACCGGAAAAATTCATGCTTTTTCAAATATTACTCATCAAGTGAACAACAAAGCACAAAGATAGAAGTGCAATAAAGAATCTAATTCACATGGAAATCTACAAGACTCGAACATCTCATTTCACTTCAAGCACCAATTTCACATTCTAAATCGAACACTTTATTTTGAGCGAATATCATGGAAAATCTTCAGGAATAAGCGTAGTCATACACTGAGAACAAAATCGAGTCCAAGTAACATGTATTATTCGAAATAAATGTCAACTAGCCCATAATCTAGCCCTAAATATATTGTTAACTTGAAAAATCAACACAAGCTATCTACATTCTAGTTCTGAATACAAATTGTGAGCCAAAGAGCTCAACAATGAGCTTGTACTATATTGAATTCTTTCTAAAGCTACATGACACAAGCACTCGGCTATGTTGCATGGAAAATGCAAGTTTCTTCACAAAGGAGATTCATTCTTTGAGACTGATTTTGAAGGAAAAGGAGATAAGAGAGAGGGATGGATCCAATTTCCTTTATTTGGTTACTAAATAAGTTAAGTCGAGAAAAGAGAGGCAATAGAGCAACTTCAGTAGTCATACGTGTTCATGTTTATGATAATTAAATGTAAGCCTCGACAACTTTCCCTATAATGAGCTACAACAACATGACTCAATAAGAAGCAAAAGAAACCCACTTACTCCAATACTACACCAGAACATTAAATAAAAACAGCTATCTAAAACTTAATCTACTTGTGGTGAAAACCAATCGAGTCCCATGATATTAATCATTTGAAAGATATTTCATCTTTGAAGCATTGAAAATACAACTGAAACGGCAAAGCTTAGACTAATTATAAATTATAATCCATAACTTTCAATAGTCCTCAAAGGTAAAATAGCAGCAGCACTATACTATTCCACACGATAACATCCACTACTAGATAAAAGAGCATAGGCAACACCCTTTGGCAACGGTTTATTTTATAGCAACAACTTTAGCAACGGGTACAATGAAAGCGTTGCAATAGATAAGAAAAGGCAACAGTTTCATGTTAACCATTGCAAAAGATTAGAAAAGGCAACGGTTATCTTACACCCGTTGCAAGAACTTATGCATGTGTCAAATTTGTTATGCAATTTTTTCCCTCCAAAACTATTTATAATATCATTTTCTTAATTTTCCATTTTTAAAAACCCTCACTTCCTCAGTATCTAAAACTTCTCACGCACGCAGTTCACCTTCATTCCTTCTGATCTGTTCTCGGTTCTCCACTTCTCCTTCTCCCTCACGCTCATGCAATTCCCAGACTCCCAATACCTCCCCTGCCCCATTCTCAGCCACACCGCCCACAGCCCACAGGCGCCTTCACTGCCTGCCGACAGCCACCGGCCACCGCGTATTCCTCCCCTCTCCTCACAGTCGGATTTGAGGGTAATAAACCCTAATTTTGATTTTTTTTTCTTACAATTTTGATTTTTGTTGAATTGTTGAGTAGTTTTTTGTGATTGTTGGTTTCACTTAGCCGTAATTTACGTCTTTAGGGTTTGATGTTGTAATTTATTAAGAGTTTTGTTGGTTTTGTATCTTATAAACTTAATCTAATGCGATGATTAGTGAAGCTTTGAGGTTTATTGATTGTTGGAAGTAAGAATCTTGCATGATTTTTGTGCATTTTAGGGGTAATTTATTTAGAGATCATTCAGCTGAATACTAATTTAACTTTATTTTATCAATTGCACAACTGAAATAACAGTGGGTCGAAGTTGTTTCATATTCAGGATTTTTGATTTGATTGCGCGGGTGTTTGTTGTTGTGATGATCTTTTTTCTATTCTCTTGCGAATTGCTAAGGATATTTCCAAATTTCGGATTGGTTTAAATTGAGTGATTGCAAATCAAATGTTAGGCTAACTCAGTTACTGCTCAAATGTTCTGGCTAAGAAAATTGAGTTTGAAATCTATTGCTGACGTTATCCTTGTTGGTATTTAAATAAATGTTGAAAATTTATCTTTTGTCTTTTGCTTTTTGATTAGGAAGACGAATGCGTAGTCTTATAGTAAGCAAGTTTATCGATCATCGATTCTATAGTTTAGGTATTGTTAGTTAGTTCTGTATATACACTATCTTAATTATTGAATTTTTATAGTTCTGATATATTTTTAGGAGATGGATAAGGGAAGTAAGGGTTGGTGGGAATTTCCTAGATGGAGTCATGTATATGAACAAGGAACGGATGAATACATTGAGAAAGCCTTTGCTATAAGGTCCCAAGGGAACCAGATTGGTTGCCCATGTTCTAATTGCCATCATCGATATTGGTATGGTAGAAATGACGTAAGAGATCATATTATTTGCAATGGCTTTGTGCCAAGAAACGATGAAACCTTTCATCTAGGAGGGATGCGCCCTGAAAGAGAAGTTGAGGATCCTCAACACGATGAACCATCAAACATTAATGATCGTATACAAAAGTTGTTGAGTGATGCTTTGAGAGAAGGGCCAAATGAAGAGGCGAAGAAGTTTTTTCGCCTAATAGAGGAAGGCGAACAAGAGTTGTATCCGGGTTGCAAAAAAATGTCTAGACTTGCCTTCACAATTCGCCTCTACATTTACAAGTGTGACCATAAGTTGTCCGATGTTGTTACTGCTGGTTTACTAAATTTCTTCAAGGAAGTTCTCCCCGATGATGCAATATTGCCCACATCTATGCACGAAGCAAAGAACGTTTTAAAGTTGTTGGGGTTGGACTACAAAAGGATAGACGCTTGCCCTAATGATTGCATGTTATATTGGGCGGAGCATGCAAACACAACCAGTTGTCATGTCTGTGGAACTTCAAGGTGGAAATCGAAGGATAATGATGAAGATGACAATCCTAATGAAAAAACTCATAGAATTCCATCTAAAGTTCTAAGGTACTTCCCAATCAAGAAGAGGTTGCAAAGGTTGTACATGTGTGCCGAAACAGCAAGTTTTATGACATGGCATAAAACTGCAGGAGAGACGGATGGGCTTTTGCAACATCCAGCCAATGGTCAAGCTTGGATCAACTTTGACAAAATATATGAAAGCTTCTCCAAGGAACCCCGTAATGTGAGACTTGCATTAGCCACTGATGGTTTTAATCCTTTTAACACAATGAGCATTGTGCACAGTACTTGGCCAGTCATTTTGATCAATTACAACTTGCCTCCATGGTTGGCAACAAATTCCGAGTTTTTAATGCTTTCATTACTTATACCTGGACCTTTGTCTCCTGGAAATGCCAATGATGTCTATTTACAACCACTTATCAAAGACCTCATCAATTTGTGGGAGTTTGGCCTAGAAACATATGATACTTCAAGCAATACAAGGTTTGACATGCAAGTAGCTTTGGTGGGTACCATTAGTGATTTTCCGGGTTATGAAATGTGTTCGGGCTGGAGTACGAAAGGAAAATTTGCTTGCCCTTGTTGTCATTATGAGATAGATTCTATGTACTTGAAATATAGTCACAAGTATTGCTATATGTGTCATCGCAAATGGTTGGATTCAGACCACCCGTGGCGGTATAATAAGAGGAACTTCAATGGGCATATTGAGACAAGAAATGAACCGGTTCGTTTGACCGGAAGTAAGGTTGAGGAGCTAACACGTGATTTTCCAAATGAATTTGAAAAAAGGAAGCCAAAAGTGAGACAAGATACTGATGATCCCAATCCATGGAGGAAGATTCCCATTTTTTTCAAGTTACCTTACTGGAAAAATTGCGATCTTCGCCATAGTTTAGATGTCATGCATATTGAAAAGAATATGTTTGATAATGTCATTAGGACATTGTTAGGCATTCTTGGAAAATCAAAAGACCATAAATCTGCTCGTCGGGATTTGAAATACCTGCGAGAGGAGAAAGACCTTCGATGGGTGCCGGAGCTTGAGGTTCAAGAATTAGAAGATGGAAGTGAAGAGTTTCGGACATCTATGTTTTGGATGAATGATGATGAAAAGAAATTGTTTTGCCAAACCATAAAAAATGCAAAGCTACCACAAGGTTATGCCTCTAATATTTCTCGATGTGTTCAAGTTGATGAAAAGAAAATCATCGGATATAAGAGCCATGATGCATATTTTATGATGCATTATTTTCTTCCTATTGCCGCAAAGACAACCCTAAGGGCACATGTTGCAACTCCAATAATTAGGATGTCAAACTTTTTCAAAAGCATATGGAAAAAATCTATTGATCCCAAAGATCTCGACAATCTCCAATCTGAGATAGTCGAAACTCTCTGTCAATTTGAGGGGATTTTCCCACCGGCATTTTTTGACATAATGGTCCATTTACCGGTTCACCTAGTGGAAGAAATCAAACTTGGTGGACCAGTTTCATTAAGATGCATGTATGCAATTTAGAGGTATCTTCGGGAATTAAAGTCAGATGTAAAAAACAAGGGTCATCCAGAAGCTTCAATGGCAGAAAGATTCTTGGCTAAAGAATGTGCAAGGTTTGTGGTTCGATATTTGAGTAAATCAAAAGGGAAATCTAAAGGTCCCATTGATCATCCCAATCAACCTAGCACCCCACAAGAATATCTCCCTAAGCTTGGCTATCCTATTAAGGGGAGAGGGAAGACTTCAAAGAAGGAAGGAAGTGGATTTATGACTGATCACAATTCCTGGAGCCAAGCACATCAATATGTCTTATTTAATTGTAATTGTAAGGAAGTTGAGAGATACATTAAGTAAGTTAACTTCACATATATTATATCTAAAGGGATAAATTCATAATTGTTTTAATTTTTATTTTGTATTGTAGTGAGCACAAGGAAGTAGTTGGTAGTCAAAGGAAAAGAAAATGGGATACTGCCTAAAGCCATAGCAAAGATTTCAAAGACTTGTTTAAAGAGACAATTGCATTAAAACTACACCAAGGACAAGAAGTGCCAGAGCATGTCAAATGGTTATCTATGGGACCTTCATTTGTGGCTAAAAAGTACAGTGGGTACTTTGTGAATGGGTATAGGTTATATACCATGAAACGAGAGAGAAACCTTGTCACGCAGAATAGTGGTGTTTTTCTAAGTGCTTTGACCGATAGTTTTGCTAGTAGGAAGGATAATAATCCAATTTCTGGAGATGTCATGTATTATGGGTGTATAGAAGAAATAATTGAGATATCTTATCATGGGTATATTGATGTTATCTTGTTTAAATGTGTTTGGTATCATTCGGAAATGACTGATGATGGCCAACTAACTATGGTTAATAAAAATAGAACAATTTGCAATGGAGAACCCTTTATCTTGGCATCTCAAGCGCGTCAAGTTTTTTATGTTGAATTACCTACTAGTGCTGGTTGGCATTATGCTCTGCATCCTTTGGATCTATCTGATGGTTATACTAATTTTGTGCTATGATTGACAGATGAAAAAGAGTAGCAACAAATTTCATGCAAAAGCACCAGTGGTGACTAAATATGAGATGAAAAGGCTTAAAACAATGAAGGAAAATTATGAATGTATGAAAGCTAAAGGATGTGGGAAGTTAGCACAAAAGTTACTTGAAGCTAACACAAACATGTACGTTGCAAATGCTGGAGTTGAAGGCTTTGGTAGTGACGATGAAGAATAAATTCCGAACGACGAGGTTGAAGATGATGAAGATGTAACTAGTTCAAAGGTAATTATAAAGTAAAGGTTAATTGTTATATAGGTACCGCTTTTTTATTATAAAGTATACTGCTTTTTTCATTGTTATATAGGTACCAATTGTAAAAATCACAAAAGATGGTCGATCATCAAAGAGAAGATGTATGACTGATTACCTCCCAAAAGAACATCCACAACCAGAACCACAAAAAGAGCAGCAGAAGGTTCCCTTTGTCACCAAGGTCTCTATTAACTTTATTTTGATTTATTTGTTACCGCTGCTGTTTATTTTGATGTTGCTGATATTTTTTTTTCCTGCTGCTTGGTGTTTTTGTGTAATCTTGTAACCAACAAGGGGACTAAGCAAAGAAATAGGCATGATCAGCAGCCTAATAAGCAGTAAAACAACCATGATCAGCAGCCTACTCAGAAGAAAAATGGGCATAGTGAGCTGCATAAAGAGCTGCAAACTTCATTGCAAAAGCAGTCACACAAGAAGATGCAACAGAAAAGAATGCAAACCATGTATTGTTCTCCAGGCACCATGTCTTCTTTTCTCAATCTCCGCAGAACACAAAAAAACGCAACAAGTCAGCCAGCAACTAATGGCAATGAGAATGAAGGCATCGAGATTGCAGCAAGTAGGGTAGCGATTGAAGCCAATGAGAATGAAGGCAATGAGAATGCATCTGTAAACGAAGTCCTTGGAAATGCTGTAAATGAAGTCCATGGAAATGAAGCCAACGAAGTCCTTGAAGTAGAACCTCCAGGAAAAAACACAACTTCTGAAACTATGGTTTAAAACGCAACCTCACAAAATTTTGTAATTATTTATTTTCATTTCTATATATATTTCAATATCACATATTATCTTTGCTTGCATATTGTGTGCAGCTCCAAAGAAGACGGGCCGAGGTCCCACACTTTTGACTAATGTTCATAAACGAACAATGAATGAGCGACCTCCGATCATCCTAAATTGTTATGGGCAGCCAATCGGTCCTACAAAAAAACATGTCAGTGAATATAGTCTCTTCTTAGGGACGTTGGCTAGGAACTTGGAGTATTTACTGCTCAACTATTGCGATTGGCCAAGTGTACCACAAAATGCAAAGGATGAAGTCTGGGATTATGTGCAAGTAAGTGCAATTAAGTATCCAAAATGAGCCTGATTAAACTCTCATATTTTAGCTTCTTTTTCATATAACCTGCAAAACTTTGCATGCAGAGGAAGTACTTGGTTTCACCTAAAGGAAAGGATTGGGCATTACAAACTATTGGTTGTCAGTAGAAAGGTTGGAAATGTAGGAGTAAGGCATTATACTACTACCCATATGCAACTTACAAAGAAAGGTGGAAGCATCGTCCAAATACAATTCCTGAAAGCCAATTTAAACAACTCTTGCACTATTGGGATGATGAGGGAACTCAAGTAAGTGTCGAAGAGTAATTGCTCACAAATATTTACTGTTCAAGTTTGTTATGTTAAAATATTGACTTCAATTTTTTTTTATTCTAAATTCCAATAGTTTGAAAGTGAAAGAAATCGTTGCAATCGACAATTAGCGAGTGACATGCACACTATGGGGCCAACATCATATGCATACACTCGTGAACAACTGGTAACCATATGCATAAGATAAAACCTTTTTTTTCACATACTTTAGACATTATTTCTAAACTAATCATTCATTTAAATTGTCAATAGAAACAACAAGATCCAAAAAAAGAAGATCCGTCAAAAGCAAAGGTGTACATCGAATCAAGGAAAAGGAAGCCCGGGAAGTCATACAAAATAAGCTTTGATGAAATAGAAGCAAATATTGTACGTATTTTACTTTCTTTACAAATTACAATACAATCTCTTTTTCCTGAAACCATACTTCTGAATTGATAGTTTCACATGGGGTAGGCATTGTTGTTTCAAAACTGCTTATGGTACTCTAGCTTAATGTATATTAGTTTATGGCGACGTGAATGTATATTAGTTTATCATGAATGGAAGTAGTTATCATTAGCACTAGATCAAGGGGTGCTGATCTGAAAATTTAATTTCTTTTTTCTGCTGTATCATGAGAAAGTATATGGTTTTTGCTATACGATTTCGTGGTAAGATCAAGTATTAGCTATGATGATGGGTTCTAATCTGACAAATTTTGTATAGATCCATGGTGTCAAATTAATTCAGATTAGTTGTATATCTATTACTTCCTCCGTTTCATTTAACATAACTTTTCACACATTGATAGGAGCAAATGAAGGCAATACAATCTCAACAAGGTGAACGATCTAACCATAAAGATCCTTATGGCGACGTGATCAAGAAACCAGAGCATAGCGGGCGTGTGTGAACATTTGGCAAAGGTGTTACCAATACTGTTTTGAAGAACGAAGGCAAAAGCTCAAGCTACATCTTTCCTGAAGCGTACTTACAAATCATGCAATCACAAGTTATGGATCAAGTGTTGCAAGCTAACCCTGATCTTCAAAAGCTACTTGAAGCTAACCCTGGTGTGAAGATTGTGCTTCCTTCAATGTCAAGGAGTGGAAGCAATGGTAATCCTCTATACATCGAATCCAATGAGCATAACTCTACAGGAGCACAATCGAACAACTATCTGGTAAGTTTATGTTTCTGCTTTTTGTGCTTCTTTTCTCTATTCTCTATGTTTCTCTCTATTCACTTTGTTTCTCCCTTCTTATTCATCTATTATATTCTCTCTAATCTCATTCTTTCATTTAGGATATAGTTGACCTGAAAGCTCCTGTATCATATTTGTCTCTTTTTTAAATGCTTTCTTAATTCAGTTCATTTTGGTTGATTATTGATTTTTTTTTAACATAGGAAAATGGTGAAGCAGCTGATGACAAGGAGGTGGAAAATGATGATGAAATTGAGCCGTAAAAGAACATATTTAGAATTTTGTGTGGCTTTTGGAAATATTTTGTGAACTTGTTTTGTTCGATACTTTTTAGACGTGAATATTTGGTTGCACTAGGTTATGGAAGAATTGATCCTTAATTAGTCTTTGATATAACAAGTTAATCGTGTAAATTTCTTAACTATAATATTTGTAATCAAATTTCTAATTACATCTTATGCTATCAATTATTAAAATTATCATTTGCTTAGCTTTTTCATTAAAGACTTTTTGCAACGATATTGTGCGTCCAAGAGAAACTGTTGCCAAAAGATTGTATCTTTGGCAACAGACAACTGCTAGCGTTGCAAAAGATGCAAGAAGCCGTTGCAAAAGACTTTTGGCAACTGCAGCAAATACGACGGTTTGAAACCGTCGCAAAAAGGTTTTAGCAACGCTTTTTAGCCCTACAGCAACGGTCCTTAACCGTTGCAACAAGTCTTTTATCTAGTAGTGACCTCATAATATGCAACTCAACACCTCACTTTTGATGTTTCCACACATTGCCACACCAGCAATTTTGAGCCTTCATCAAAGTGAATTTACAAGACTAATTACAAAATCAATGCATTAGGCAACACTAAACAGATAATCAAATCTTAATGAACTTATCCAATCCAACCAAATAATGTTGCAAACTCCAAAGAAAAAAGCACAATGCAACTTCAATCAAGTAAAATTTGATTAAAAAAGTGTAGTATATAATGAACCAAAAAAGGGGTAAAAAAATTGAATGGAAGAATCAAGATTAAATACAAATAAATGAATAAAAAAAGGATTAAATGAAAAGTGAAACCTCTTGTTTCCATGAAGGAAGAGTACGGAGCTGAGAAGAAGCTTCAGCGACGGCCTTTTTCTTGCGACTGATGACATCCTCTTCTCTTCAGCGAAACCAATACAATGAAAAAAAATTAGTATAAAAAAACTAAATCCCTAAAACATAATGAAGTTGAAGAATTTAAATTAAGCTTGAAAAAATAATACCTTGAAGAACAATACAAGAATGTTCGATAATGAAGTTTGAAGTTTGAAGAATGTTCGATGTTTGAAGTTTGATAATGAACAAGAGAAGTTTGAGGGAATTCTGGAATGGAACTGCTGTTTTGAAGAAGATGATGATGTTCGATGTTTGAAGATGTCTGGAAAGTTTGAAGAAGCTTAAGGGTTTGAAGAATGTTCGCGTGCATTTGTTTGTGGTAAACTGGTAATGAAGTTTGTGGTAAAGAAGTCTGGAATGGAATTCTGGAGAGTTTGAAGAAGCTTAAGGGTTTTATATAATGAAGCCTATTTGCTGCGGTCAATAGGATAAACCGCAGCAATTAATGCTGCTGAATCAATTAACGTTAAGGATTATTTGTTATTTGTTGCGGGTAATGAAGAACCGGAGCAATTGCAAGCTATATTTGCTGCGGGCATGAAACAAACCGCAGCAATTGAAGGTGCACATGTGTATTTGCTGCGGTCGAGGCACAAAACCGCAGCAATTAAGGGTTCTTTTTTTTTTTTCTAAATCTTTTTTCTAGTTATAGCTGCGTATATTCAAAAACCGCAACAAATGATAAGCAGCAAATACGTTTTTTTCCACTAGTGGTTTGTGCTACTTTATGCGTGAAAGTAAAAAAATAGCTTGAAAACCCTAAAATCGCAACTTAGCACGTAATTTCAAGCATATGACTATGATTTTAAATTCTAACCACTTCAACACAATAATATTTACAAAATAGTGTTGTGTGCCAAGTTTCATGCAAAACAAACCAAGTTTAAGCTACTTTATGCGCGAAAAAGCCAAAAAAGCTTATGAACCCATAAAATCGAAACTTAACACGTTATTTCTTGCATATGACTATGATTTTCAATTCTAACCACTTCAATACAATAATATACCAATTAGTGTTGTGTGCCAAGTTTCGTGCAAAACAAACCAAGTTTAAGCTACTTAATGCGCGAAAGTGTCAAAAAAGCTTAAAAACCCATAAAATCGAGACAAAACACGTAATTTCTATCATAGGACTATTATTTTCTATTCTAACCACTGCAATACAATAATATATACCAAATAGTGTTGTGTGCGAAGTTTCGTGCAAAACAGACCAAGTTTGAGCTACTTTATGCGCGAAAGTGCTAAGAAAGCTTAAAAACCCATAAAATCGTAACTTAACATGTAATTTCTAGTATATGACTATTATTTTCAATTCTAACCACTTCAAGTCCACAATATATACCATATAGTATTGTGTGCCAAGTTTCATGCAAAACAAACCAAGTTTGAGCTACTTTATGCGCAAAAGTGCCAAAAAAGCTTAAGAATTCATAAAATCGTAACTTAACACGTAATTTAAAGTATATGACTATTATTTTAAATTCTACCCACTTCAACTCAACAATATATACGAAATAGTATTGTGTGGCAAGTTTTGTGCAAAACAAACCAAGTTTGAGCTACTTTGTGCGCGAAAGTGCCAAAAAAGCTAAAAAGCACATAAAATCGCAAGTTATCACGTCATTTCTAACAAATGACTATCATTTTAAATTATAAATACTTCAAAAAAATATAATATACCAAATATTGTTATGTGCCAAGTTTCGTGCAAAACAAACCAAGTGTGTGCTAAATTATATACGAAGGTGCCAAAAAAGCTTAAAAACCCATAAAATCGCAACTTAACACGTAATTTTTAGCATATGACTATTTTTTTTTATTTTAACCACTTCAACACAATAATATATAACAAGTAGTGTTGTGTGCCAAGTTTCGTGCAAAAGAAACCGAGCTTTAGCTACTTTGTGCGCGAAAGTGCCAAAAAAGCTTAAAAACCCATTATATCGCAACTTAACACGTTTGTTCTTGCATATGACAATGATTTTCGATTTTAACCACTTCAACACAATAATATATACCAATTAGTGTTGTGTGCCAAGTTTCGTGCAAATTAAAACAAGTTTGAGCTGCTTTATGCGCGAAAGTGCCAAAAAAGCTTAAAAACCCATAAAATCGTAACTTAATAAGTAATTTTTAGTGTATGACTATTATTTTCAATTCTAACCACCTCAACTCTACAATATATATTAAATAGTATTGTGTGCAATGTTTCGTGCATAACAAACCACATTTGAGGTACTTTATGCGCGAAGTACCAAACAAGCTAAAAAACCCACAAAATCGCAACAAAACACGCAATTTCTATCATAGGACTATTACATTGTATTCTAACCAGTTCAACACAATAATATAAACCAAATAGTGTTGTGTGCCATGTTTCGTGCAAAACAAACCATGTTTGAGCTACTTAATGCGCGAAAGTGCCAAAAAACCTTAAAAACCCATAAAATCGCAACATAGCACGTAATTTCTATCACAGGACATTTATTTTCAATTATAACCACTTCAACACAATAATATATACCAAATAGTATTGTGTGCCACCTTTCGTGCGAAATAAACAAATTTGAGCTAATTTATGCGCGAAAGTGCCTAAAAAGCATAAAAGAACGTTAAAGCGCAACTGACGAAGTAATACTAATAATATAACTATGACTTACAATTCTAACCACTTCAACAAAATTATTTATACCAAATAGCATTGTGTGCCATGTTTCGTCCAAAACAAACCTAGTTTTAGCTACATTATGCGCGAAAGTGCCAAAAAAGCTTAAAAACCCCTAAAATCGCAACAAAACACGTAATTTCTATCATAGGACTATTATTTATACTCTTACCACTTCAACACAATAATACATACCAAATAGTGTTGTACGCCAAGTTTCGTGGAAAACAAACCAAGTTTGAGCTACTATGTGCGCAAAAGTGCTAAGCAAGCTTAAAAACCAATAAAATCGCAACTTAGCACGTAATTTCAAGCATATGACTATGATTTTCAATTCTAACCACTTCAACACAATAATATATACCAAATAGTGTTGTGTACCAAGTTTCGTGATAAACAAACAATGTTTGAGCTACTTCATGTGCAAAAGTGCCAAACAAGCTTAAAAACCCATAAAATCGCAACAAAACAAATAATTTCTATCATAGGACTATTATTTTCTATTCTAACCACTTCAATACAATAACATATACCAATAGTGTTGTGTGCGAAGTTTTGTGAAAAACAAACCATCTTTGAGCTACTTTATGCACGAAAGTGCTAAGAAAGCTTAAAAACCCATAAAATCGTAACTTAAGACGTAATTTCTAGTATATGACTATTACTTTCAATTCTAACCACTTCAACTCCACAATATATACCAAATAAAATTGTGTGTCAAGTTTTGTGCAAAACAAACCAAGTTTGAGCTACTTTGTGCGTGAAAGTGCCAAGAAAGCTAAAAAGCACATAAAATCGCAACTTATCACTTCATTTCTAACATATGACTATTATTTTAAATATAACTACTTCAACACAATATAATATAGCAACTATTGTTATGTGCCAAGTTTCGTGCAAAACAAACCAAGTGTGTGCTAAATTATGCGCGAAAGTGCCAAAAAAGCTTAAAAATCCATAAAATCGCTACTTAACACGTAATTTTTAGCATATAACTAATATTTTTTATTTTGACCACTTCAACACAATAATATATAACAAGTAGTGTTGTGTGCCAAGTTTCATGCAAAAGAAACCAAGCTTTAGCTACTTTGTGCGCGAAAGTGCCAAAAAAGCTTAAAAACCCTTTAAATCGCAACTTAACACGTTATTTCTTGCATATGACTATGATTTTCAATTCTAACCACTTCAACACAATAATATATACCAATTAGTAGTGTGTGCCAAGTTTCGTACAAAATAAACCAAGTTTGAGGTGCTTTATACGCGAAAATGCCAAAAAAGTTTAAAAACCCATAAAATCGTAAGTTAATACGTAATTTTTTGTGTACGACTATTATTTTGAGTTCTAACCACTTCAACTCTACAATATATATCAAATAGTATTGTGTGCAAAGTTTCGTGCATATCAAACCAAGTTTGAGCTACTTTATGCGCGAAAGTGCCAAATAAGATAAAAAAAACCCACAAAATCGCAACAAAGCACGCAATTTCTATCATAGGACTATTACATTGTATTCCAACAAGTTCAACATAATAATATATACCAAATAGTGTTGTGTGCCATGTTTCGTCCAAAACAAACCATGTTTGAGCTACTTTATGCGCGAAAGTGCCAAAAAAGCTTAAAATCCATAAAATTGCAACTTAGCACGTAATTTCTATCATAAGACTTTTATTTTCAATTATAACCACTTCAACACAATAATATATACCAAATAGTATTGTGTGCAAGGTTTCGTGCAAAATAAACCAAGTTTGAGCTAATTTATGCGCGAAAGTGCCTAAAAAGCATAAAAGAACGTGAAAGCGCAACTTACGAAGTAATATTAAGAATTTAGCTATGATTTACAATTCTAACCACTTCAACAAAATAATTTTTTCCAAATAGTATTGTGTGCCATGTTTCGTCCAAAACAAACCTAGTTTGAGCTACATTATGCGCGAAAGTGCTAACAATGCTTAAAAACCCCTAAAATCGTGACTTAACACGTAATTTCTAGTATAGGACTATTATTTTCAATTCTAATCACTTCAAGACAATAATATATACCAAATTGTTTTGTGTGTCAAGTTTCGTGCAAAACAAACAACTTTTGTGCAACTTTATGCGCAAAAGTGCCAAAAAAGCTTAAAAAGCCATAAAATCGCAATTTAGCACGTAATTTCAAGCATATAACTATGATTTTAAATGCTAACCACTTCAACAAAATAATATTTACCAATAGTGTTGTGTGCCAAGTTTCATGCAAAACAAACCAAGCTTGAGTTACTTTATTCACGAAAGAGCCAAAAAATCTTAAAAACCAATAAAATCGCAACTTAACACGTTATTTCTTGCATATGACTATGATTTTCAATTCTAACCACTTCAACACAATAATATACCAATTAGTGTTGTGTGCCAAGTTTCGTGCAAAACAAACCAAGTTTAAGCTACTTCATGCGCGAAAGTGCCAAAAAAGCTTAAAAAACCATAATTTCGCAACAAAACACTTAATTTCTATCATACGACTATTATTTTCTATTCTTACCACTTCAACACAATAAAATATACCAAATAGTGTTGTGCCCCAAGTTTCGTGCATAACAAACCAAGTTTGAGCTACTTTATGCGCAAAAGTGCTAAGTTAGCTTAAAAACCAATAAAATCGCAACTTAGCACGTAATTTCAAGCATATGACTATGATTTTCAATTCTAACCACTTCAACATAATAATATATACCAAATACTGTTGTGTACCAAGTTTCGTGATAAACAAACCAAGTTTGAGCTACTTTATGCGCGAAAGTGCCAAAAAAGCTTAAAAAACCCATAAAATCGCAACAAAACATGTAATTTCTATCGTAGGATTATTATTTTCTATTCTAACCACTTCAACATAATAATATATACCAAATAGTTTTGTGTGCGAAGTTTCGTGCAAAACAAACCAAGTTTAAGCTACTATATGCGCAAAAGTGCTAAGCAAGCTTAAAAACCAATAAAATTGCAACTTAGCACGTAATTTCAAGCATATGACTATGATTTTATATTCTAACCACTTCAACACAATAATATATGTGTACCAAGTTTCGTGAAAAACAAACAATGTTTGAGCTACTTCGTGCGCAAAAGTGCCAAACAAGCTTAAAAATCCATAAAATCGCAACAAAACATATAATTTCTATCATAGGACTATTATTTTCTATTCTAACCACTTCAATACAATAACATATACCAAATAGTGTTGTGTGCGAAGTTTTGTGAAAAACAAACCATATTTGAGCTACTTTATGCACGAAAGTGCTAAGAAAGCTTAAAAACCCATAAAATCGTAACTTAAGACGTAATTTCTAGTATATGACTATTACTTTCAATTCTAACCACTTCAACTCCACAATATATACCAAATGGTATTGTGTGCCAAGTTTCATGCAAAATAAACCAAGTTTGAGTTACTTTATGCACAAAAGTGCCAAAAAATCTTAAAAACTAATAAAATCGTAACTTAACACGTAATTTAAATAATATGACTTTTATTTTCAATTCGAACAACTTCAACTCAACAATATATACCAAATAAAATTGTGTGTCAAGTTTCGTGCAAAACAAACCAAGTTTGAGCTACTTTGTGCGCGAAAGTGCCAAAAAAAGCTAAAAAGCACATAAAATCGCAACTTATCACTTCATTTCTAACATATGACTATTATTTTAAATTATAACTACTTCAACACAATATAATATAGCAACTATTGTTATGAGCCAAGTTTCGTGCAAAACAAACCAAGTGTGTGCTAAATTATGCGCGAAAGTGCCAAAAAAGCTTAAAAACCCATAAAATCGCAACTTAACACGTAATTTTTAGCATATAACTAATATTTTTTATTTTGACCACTTCAACACAATAATATATAACAATTAGTGTTGTGTGCCAAGTTTCAGCCAAAAGAAACCAAGCTTTAGCTACTTTGTGCACGAAAGTGCCAAGAAAGCTTAAAAACCCTTTAAATCGCAACTTAACACGTTGTTTCTTGCATATGACTATGATTTTCAATGCTAACCACTTTAACACAATTATATATACCAATTAGTGGTGTGTGCCAAGTTTCGTACAAAATAAACCAAGTTTGAGCTGCTTTATGCGCGAAATTGCCAAAAAAGTTTAAAAACCCATAAAATCGTAAGTTAATACGTAATTTTTGGTGTACGACTATTATTTTGAGTTCTAACCACTTCAACTCTACAATATATATCAAATATTATTGTGTGCAATGTTTCGTGCATATCAAACCAAGTTTGAGCTACTTTATGCGCGAAAGTGCCAAAAAAGCTTAAAATCCATAAAATTGCAACTTAGCACGTAATTTCTATCATAGGACTTTTATTTTCAATTATAACCACTTCAACACAATAATATATACCAAATAGTATTGTGTGCAAGGTTTCGTGCAAAATAAACCAAGTTTTGAGCTAATTTATGCGCGGAAAGTGCCTAAAAAGCATAAAAGAACGTGAAAGCGCAACTTACGAAGTAATATTAAGAATATAACTATGATTTACAATTCTAACCACTTCAACAAAATAATTTTTTCCAAGTAGTATTGTGTGCCATGTTTTGTCCAAAACAAACCTAGTTTGAGCTACATTATGCGCGAAAGTGCCAAAAATGCTTTAAAACCCCTAAAATCGTGACTTAACACGTAATTTCTAGTATAGGGACTATTATTTTCAATTCTAACCACTTCAAGACAATAATATATACCAAATAGTTTTGTGTGTCAAGTTTCGTGCAAAACAAACAACTTTTGTGCAACTTTATGCGCAAAAGTGCCAAAATAGCTTAAAAAGCCATAAATCGCAATTTAGCACGTAATTTCAAGCATATAAATATGATTTTAAATTCTAACCACTTCAACAAAATATATTTACCAAATAGTGTTGTGTGCCAAGTTTCATGCAAAACAAACCAAGCTTGAGTTACTTTATTCACGAAAGAGCCAAAAAATCTTAAAAACCAATAAAATCGCAACTTAACACGTTATTTCTTGCATATGACTATGATTTTCAATTCTAACCACTTCAACACAGATAATATACCAATTAGTGTTGTGTGCCAAGTTTCGTGCAAAACAAACCAAGTTTAAGCTACTTCATGTGCGAAAGTGCCAAAAAAAGCTTAAAAACCCATAAACGCAACAAAACACTTAATTTCTATCATACGACTACAATTTTCTATTCTTAACACTTCAACACAACAATATATACCAAATAGTGTTGTGCCCCAAGTTTCGTGCATAACAAACCAAGTTTGAGCTACTTATGCGCAAAAGTGCTAAGTTCGCTTGAAAACCAATAAAATCGCAACTTAGCACGTAATTTCAGCATATGACTATGATTTTCAATTCTAACCCCTTCAACACAATAATATATACCAAATACTGTTGTGTACCAAGTTTCGTGATAAACAAACCAAGTTTGAGCTACTTTATGCGCGAAAGTGCAAAAAAAGCTCTTAAAAAAAACCCATAAAATCGCAACAAAACATGTAATTTTTATCGTAGGACTATTATTTTCTATTCTAACCACTTCAACATAATAATATATACCAAATAGTTTTGTGTGCGAAGTTTCGTGCAAAACAAACCAAGTTTGAACTACGTTATGCGCGAAAGTGCTAAGAAAGCTTAAAAATCCATAAAATCGTAACTTAACACGTATTTTATTGTATATGACTATTGTTTTCAATTATAACCACTTCAACTGCACAATATATACCAAATAGTATTGTGTGCCAAGTTTCCTGCAAAATAAACCAAGTTTGAGATACTTTATGTGCGAAAGTGCCAAAAAAAGCTTAAAAACTCATAAAATCGTAACTTAACACGTAATTTCAAGTATATGACAATTATTTAAAATTCTAACCACTTCAACTCAACAATAGTATACGCAAATAGTATTGTGTGGCAAGTTTCGTGCAAAACAAACCAAGTTTGAGCTACTTTGTGCGCGAAAGTGCCAAAAAGCTAAAAATGACATAAAATCGCAACTTATCACGTCATTTCTAACATATGACTATTATTTTAAATTATAACTACTTCAAATAAATATATATACCAAATATTTTTATGTGCCAAGTTTCGTGCAAAACAACCAAGTTATTGCTAAATTATGCGCGAAAGTGCCAAAAAAGCCTAAAAACCCATAAATCGCAACTTATACGTAATTTTTAGTATATGACTATTATTCTAATTTTAACCCCTTCAACACAATAATATATAACAAATAGCGTTGTGTGCCAAGTTCCCTGCAAAAGAAACCAAGCGTGAGCTACTTTATGCGCGAAAGAGCCAAAAAAGCTTAAAAACCCATAAAATCGCACTTAACACGTTATTTCTTGCATATGACTATGATTTTCAATTCTAACCACTTCACACAATAATATACCAATTAGTGTTGTGTGCCAAGTTTCGTGCAAAACCAAACCAAGTTTAAGCAACTTCATGTGCGAAAGTGCCAAAAAAAGCTTAAAAAACCCATAAAAATCGCAACAAAACACTTAATTTCTATCATACGTCTACAATTTTCTATTCTTACCACCTTCAACACAACAATATATACCAAATAGTGTTGTGCCCCAAGTTTCGTGCATAACAAACCAAGTTTGAGCTACTTTATGCGCAAAAGTGCTAAGTTCGCTTGAAAACCAATAAAATCGCAACTTAGCACGTATTTTCAAGCATATGACTATGATTTTTCAATTCTAACCCCTTCAAACACAATAATATATACCAATACTGTTGTGTACCAAGTTTCGTGATAAACAAACCAAGTTTGAGCTACTTTATGCGCGAAAGTGCAAAAAAAGCTTTAAAAACCCATAAAATCGCAACAAACATGTAATTTTTATCGTAGGACTTTTATTTTCTATTCTAACCACTTCAACATAATAATATATACCAAATAGTTTTGTGTGCGAAGTTTCGTGCAAAACAAACCAAGTTTGAACTACGTTATGCGCGAAAGTGCTAAGAAAGCTTAAAAAATCCATAAAATCGTAACTTAACACGTATTTTATTGTATATGACTATTGTTTTCAATTATAGCCACTTCAACTGGCACAATATATACCAAATAGTATTGTGTGCCAAGTTCTCCTGCAAAATAAACCAAGTTTGAGATACTTTATGTGCGAAAGTGCCAAAAAAGCTTAAAAACTCATAAAATCGTAACTTAACACGTAATTTCAAGTATATGACAATTATTTAAAATTCTAACCACTTCAACTCAACAATATATACCAAATAGTATTGTGTGGCAAGTTTCGTGCAAAACAAACCAAGTTTGAGCTACTTTGTGCGCGAAAGTGCCAAAAAGCTAAAAATGACATAAAATCGCAACTTATCACGTCATTTCTAACATATGACTATTATTTTAAATTATAACTACTTCAAATAAATATAATATACCAAATATTTTTATGTGCCAAGTTTCGTGCAAAACAAACCAAGTTATTGCTAAATTATGCGCGAAAGTGCCAAAAAAGCCTAAAAACCCATAAAATCGCAACTTAATACGTATTTTTTAGTATATGACTATTATTTTCTAATTTTACCCCTTCAACACAATAATATATAACAATTAGTGTTGTGTGCCAAGTTCCCTGCAAAAGAAACCAAGGCGTGAGCTACTTTGTGCGCGAAAGTGCCAAAAAAGCTTAAAAACCCATTAAATCGTAACTTAACACGTTATTTCTTGCGTTATGACTATTATTTTCAATTCTAACCACTTCAATACAATAATATATACCAATTAGTGTTCTGTGACTTGTTTCGTGCAAAATATACCAAGTTTGAGCTGCTCTATGCGTAAAAGTGCCAAAAAGCTTAAAAACCCATAATATCGTACCTTAACTCGTAATTTCTGGTATATGACTATGATTTTCAATTCTAAACAATTCAACTCAACAATTATAATCAAATAATATTGTATGCAAAGTTTCGTGCATACAAACCAAGTTTGAGCTACTTTATGCGCGAAAGTTCCAAAAACACTAAAAAACCCATAAAATTGCAACTTAGCACGCTATCATAGGACTTTTATTATCATTATAACCACTTCAACACAATAATATATACCAAATAGTATTATGTGCCTTGTTTCGTACAAAATAACAAGTTTGAGCTTGTTTTATGCGCTAAAGTGCCAAAAAAGCATAAAAGAACCTCAAAGCGTAACTTACGAAGTAATATTAAGAATATAACTATGATTTACAATTCTAACCACTCGACACAATAATAATTACCAAATAGTGTGTGTGCAAAGTTTCATCCAAAACAAACCAAGTTTTAGCTACTTTATGCGCGAAAGAGCCAAAAAAGCTTTAAAACTCATAAAATCGCAACTTAACACGTTATTTCTTTGCATATGACTATGATTTTAATTCTAACCACTTCAACACAATAATATACCAATTAGTGTTGTGTGCCAAGTTTCGTGCAAAACAAACAAGTTTAAGCTACTTCATGCGCGAAAGTGTCAAAAAAGGCTTAAAAACCATAAAATCGCAACAACAGACGTAATTTCTATCATAGGACTATTATTTTCTATCTTACCACTTCAAACACAATAATATATACCAAATAGTGTGGTGCGCCAATTTTCGTGAAAAACAAACCAAGTTTGAGCGACTTTATGCGCGAAAGTGCTAAGCAAAGCGTAAAAACCAATAAAATCGCAACTTAGCACGTAATTTCAAGCATATGACTATGATTTTCAATTCTAACTACTTCAGCACAATAATATATACCAAATAATATTATGTGCCATGTTTCGTGCAAAATAAACCAATTTTGAGCTAATTTATGCGCGAAATTGCCAAAAAAGCATAAAAAACCTTAAAAATCGCAACTTACCTAGAATATTTAGAATATGACTATGACATACAATTCTAACCACTACAAAAAAAATCATATATACCAAATAGTGTTGTGTGCCAAGTTTCGTGAAAACAAAACCAAGTTTGAGCTACATTATGCGCGAAAGTGCTAAAAAAGCGCATAAAAACCCATAAAATCGTAACTTAACACGTAATTTCTAATATAGAACTATTATTTTAAATTCTATCCACTTCAGGAGAATAATATATACCAAATAGTATTGTGTGCCAAGGTTCGTGCAAAACAAACTAAGTTTGTGCTACTTTATGCGCGAAAGTTCCAAAATAGCTTAAAAACCCTAAAAATCGCAACTTAGCATGTAATTTCAAACATATAACTATGATTTTAAATTCTAACCACTTCAACACAATAATATTTACCAAATAGTGTTGTGTGCCAAGTTTCATGCAAAACAATTCAAGTTTAAGCTACTTTATGCGCGAAAGTGCCAAAAAAGCTTAAAAACCCATAACATCGCAACTTAACACGTTATTTCTTGCATATGACTATGATTTTCAATTCTAAACACTTCAACACAATAATATACCAATTAGTGTTGTGTGCCAAGTTTCGTGCAAAACAAACCAAGTTTAAGCTACTTTATGCGCGAAAGTGCTAAGGCAAGCTTAAAAACCAACAAAATCACAACTTAGCACGTAATTTCAAGCATATGAATATGATTTTCAATTCTAACCACTTCAACACAATAACATATCCCTAATAGTGTTGTGTGCCATGTTTCGTGCAATACAAACTAAGTTTGAACTACTTTATGCGCGAAAGTGCCAAAAAAAGCTTAAAAACTCAAAAAAACCGCAACAAAACACGTAATTTCTATCATAGGACTATTATTTTCTATTCTAACCATTTCAATAGAATAATATATACCAAATCGACTATTATTTTCAATTCTAACCACTTCAACTAAACAATATATACCAAATAGTATTGTGTACCATGTTTCGTGCAAAACAAACCAAGTTTGAGCTACTTTGTGCGTGATAATGCCTAAAAAGCTAAAAAGCATATAAAATCGCAACTTATCACGTCTTTTCTAACATATGACTATTATTTTAATTTATAACTACTTCAACACAATATAATATACCAAATATTGTTATGTGCCATGTTTCGTGCAAAACAAACACACTGTGTGCTAAATTATGCGCGAAAGTGCCAAAAAAGCTTAAAAACCCATTAAATCGCAACTTAACACGTTATTTCTTTCATATGACTATGGTTTTCAATTCTAACCACTTCAACACAATAATATATACCAATTTGTGTTTTGTGCCAAGTTTCGTGCAAAATAAACCAAGTTTGAGGTGCTTTATGCACGAAAGTACCAAAAAAGTTTAACAACCCAAAAAACCGTAACTTAATACGTAATTTTTGGTATATGAGTATTATTTCAATTCTAACCACTTCAACTCTACAATATATATCAAATTAAATTGTGTGCAAACTTTCTTGCAAAACAAACCATGTTTGAGCTACTTAATGCGCGAAATTGCCAAAAAAGCTAAAAAACCCATAAAATCGCAACATAGCATTTGATTTCTATCATAGAACTCTTATTTTCAATTATAACCACTTCAACACAATAATATATACCAAAATGGTTTTGTGTGCCAAATTTCGTGCAAAATAAACCAAGATTGAGCTAATTTATGCACGAAAATGCCTAAAAAGCATAAAAGAACCTTAAAGCGCAACTTACGATGTAATATTAAGAATATAACTATGGTTTACAATTCTAACCACTTCAACAAAATAATTTTTACCCAATAGTATTGTGTGCCATGTTTCGTCCAAAACAAACCTAGTTTGAGCAACATTATGTGCGAAAGTGCAAAAAAAGCTTAAAAACACCTAAAATCGTAACTTAACACTTAATTTCTAGTATAGGACTATTATTTTCAATTATATCTATTTCAAGACAATCATATATACCAAATAGTTTTGTGTGTCAAGTTTCGTGCAAAACAAACTAAGTTTGTGCTACTTTATGCGCGAAAGTGCCAAAATAGCTTAAAAACCCATAAAATCGCAACTTATTTCAAGCATATAACTATGATTTTAAATTCTAACCACTTTAACAAAATAATATACCAATTAGTGTTGTGTGCCAAGTTTCGTGCAAAACAAACCAAGTTTAAGCTACTTCATGCACGAAAGTGCAAAAAAGCTTAAAAACCCTTAAAATCGCAACAAAACACGTAACTTCTATCATAGGTCGATTATTTTCTATTCTTACCACTTCAACACAATAATATATACCAAATAGTGTTGTGCGCCAAGTTTCTTGCAAAACAAACCAAGTTTGAGCTACTTTATGCGCAAAAGTGCTAAGCAAGCTTAAAAACCAATAAAATCGTAAGTTAGCACGAAATTTCAAGAATATGACTATCAAACCACAATAATATATACCAAATAGTGTTGTGTACCAAGTTTCGTGATTATCAAACCAAGTTTGAGCTACTTTATGCGCGAAACCCATAAAATCGCAACATAACACGTAAAATTTCTATCATTGGACTATTATTTTCTATTCTAACCACTTCAATATAATAATATATATCAAATAGTTTTCTGTGCGTAGTTTCGTGCAAAACAAACCATGGTTTAGCTACTTTATGCGCGAAAGTGCTAAGAAAGCTTAAAAACCCACAAAATCGTAACTTAATACGTAATTTCTAGTATATGACTATTGTTTTCAATTCTAACCACTTCAACTCCACAATATATACCAAATAGTATTGTTTGGCAAGTTTCGTGCAAAACAAACCAAGTTTGAGCTACTTTGTGCGCGAAAGTTCCAAAAAAGCTAAAAAGCACATAAAATCGCAACTTATCACGTCATTTCTAACATATGACTATTATTTTAAATTATAACTACTTCAACAAAATATAATATACCAAATATTGTTATGTGCCATGTTTCGTGCAAAACAAACCAAGTGTGTGCTAAATTATATACGAAGGTGCCAAAAAAGCTTTAAAACCCATAAAATCGCTACTTAACACGTAATTTTTAGCATATGACTATTATTTTTAATTTTAACCACTTCAACACAATAATATATAACAATTAGTGTTGTGTGCCAAGTTCCCTGCAAAAGAAACCAAGCGTGAACTACTTTGTGCGCGAAAGTGCCAAAAAAGCTTAAAAACCCATTAAATCGTAACTTAACACGTTATTTCTTGCATATGACTATTATTTTCAATTCTAACCACTTCAATACAATAATATATACCAATTAGTGTTGTGTGACAAGTTTCGTGCAAAATAAACCAAGTTTGAGCTGCTCTATGCGCGAAAGTGCCAAAAAAGCTTAAAAACCTATAATATCGTAACTTAACACGTAATTTCTGGTATATGACTATTATTTTCAATTCTAACCACTTCAACTCAACAATATATATCAAATAATATTGTGTACAAAGTTTCGTGCATAACAAACCAAGTTTGAGCTACTTTATGCATGAAAGTGCCAAAAACGCTAAAAACCCATAAAATTGCAACTTAGCACGTAATTTCTATCATAGGTTTCAATTATAACCACTTCAACACAATAATAACTACCAAATAGTATTGTGTGCCAAGTTTCGTGCAAAATAAACAAGTTTGAGCTTGTTTATGCGCGAAAGTGCCATAAAAGTATAAAAGAACCTTAAAGCGCAACTTACGAAGTAATATTAAGAATATAACTAAGATTTACAATTCTAACCACTTCAACACAATAATAATTACCAAATAGTGTTTTTTGCCAAGTTTCATGCAAAACAAACCAAGTTTGAGCTACATTATGTGCGAAACTGCCAAAAAAGCTTAAAAACCCCTAAAATCGTAACTTAACACGTAATTTCTAGTATAGGACTATTATTTTTTATTCTATCCATTTCAAGACAATAATATATACCAAATAGTTTTGTGTGTCAAGTTTCGAGCAAAACAAAATAAGTTTGTCCTACTTTATGCGCGAAAGTGCCAAAATAGCTTAAAAACCCATAAAATCGCAACTTAGCACGAAATTTCAAGCATATAACTATGATTTAAAATTATAATCACTTCAACACAATAATATTTACCAAATAGTGTTGTGTGCCTAGTTTCATGCAAAACAAACCAAGTTTGAGCTACTTTATGCGCGAAAGAGCCAAAAAAGCATAAAAAACCAATAAAATCGCAACATAACACGTTATTTCTTGCATATGATTATGATTTTCAATTCTAACCACTTAAACTCAATGATATACCATTTAGTGTTGTGTGCCAAGTTTCGTGCAAAACAAACCATGTTTAAGCTACTTCATGCGCGAAAGTGCAAAAAAGGTTAAAAACCCTTAAAATAGCAACAAAACATGTAAATTCTATCATAGGACTATTATTTTCTATTCTTAACACTTCAACACAATAATATATACCAAATAGTGTTGTGCGCCAAGTTTCGTGCAAAACAAACCAAGTTTGAGCTACTTTATGCGCAAAAGTGCTAAGCAAGCTTAAAAACAATAAAATCGTAACTTAGCACGAAATTTCAAGCATATGACTATGATTTCCAATTCTAACAACTTCAACACAATAATATATACCAATTAGTGTTGTGTACCAAGTTTCGAGATTAACAAACCAAGTTTGAGCTACTTTATGTCCGAAAGTGCCAAAAAAAGCTTAAAAACCCATAAAATCGCAACAAAACACGTAATTTCTATCATAAGACAATTATTTTCTATTCTAACCACTTCAATATAATAATATATACCAAATAGTTTTCTTTGCGAAGTTTCGTGCAAAAAAAACCATGTTTTAGCTACTTTATGCGCGAATGTTCTAAGAAAGCTTAAAAACCATAAAATCGTAACTTAACACGTAATTTCAAGTATATGACTATTATTTTCAATTCTAACCACTTCAACTCAACAATATATACCAAATAGTATTGTGTGCCAAGTTTCGTGCAAAACAAACCATGTTTGAGCTACTTTGTGCGAGAAAGTGCCAAAAAAGCCAAAAAGCACATAAAATCGCAACTTATCACGTCATTTCTAGCATATGACTATTATTTTAAATTATAACTACTTAAATACAATATAATATACCAAATACTGTTATGTGCCATGTTTCTTGCAAAACAAACCAAGTTATTGCTAAATTCTGTACGAAAGTGCCAAAAAAGTTAAAAAACCAATAAAATCGCAACTTAACACCTAATTTTTAGCATATGACTATTATTTTTAATTTTAACCACTTCAACACAATAATATATAACAATTAGTGTTGTGTGCCAAGTTTCGTGCAAAAGAAACCAAGCTTGAGCTACTTTGTGCGCGAAAGTGCCAAAAAACCTTAAAAACCCATTAAATCGTAACTTGACACGTTATTTCTTGCATATGACTAGGATTTTCAATGCTAACCACTTCAACACAATAATATATACCCAATAGTATTGTGTGCAAAGTTTTGTGCAAAATAAACAAGTTTGAGCTTGTTTATGCGCGAATGTGCCTAAAAAGCATAAAAGAACCTTAAAGCGAAACTTACGAAGTTATATAAAGAATATAACTATGATTTACAATTCTAACCAAACAATAACAAAATAATTTATACCAAATAGTATTGTGTGCCATGTTTCGTGCAACACAAACCAAGTTTGAGTACCTTTATGCGCAACAATGCCAAAAAAGCTTAAAAACCAATAAAAATCGCAACAAAAAACGTAATTTCTATCGTAGGACTATCATTCTCAATTATAACCACTTCAACACAATAATATATACCAAATAGTATTGTGTGCCAAGTTTCATGCAAAACAAACCAACTTTGAGCTACTTTATGCGCGAAAGAGCCAATAAAGCTTAAAAACCCATAAAATCGCAACTTAACACGTTATTTCTTGCATATGACTATGATTTTCAATTCTAACCACTTCAACACAATAATATACCAATTAGTGTTGTGTGCCAAGTTTCGTGCAAAACAAACCAAGTTTAAGCTACTTAATGCGCGAAAGTGCAAAAAAAAGCTTAAAAACCTATAAAATCGCAACAAAACACGTAATTGCTATCATAGGACTATTATTTTTTATTCTTACCACTTCAACACAATAATATATACCAAATAGTGTTGTGCGCCAAGTTTCGTGCAAAACAAACCAAGTTTGAGTTACTTTATGCGCGAAATTGGTAAGCAAGCTTAAAAACCAATAAAATCGCAACTTGGCACGTAATATGAAGCATTTGACTATGATTTTCAATTCTAACCACTTCAACAATATAATATATACCAAATAGTGTTGTGTGCCAAGTTTCGTGCAAAACAAACCAAGTTTGAGAAACTTTGTGCGTAAAAGTACCAAAAAAGCTTAAAAACCCATAAAATCGCAACAAAACACGTAATTTCTATCATAGGACTATTATTCTCAATTATAACCATTTCAACACAATAATATATACAAAATAGTGCCATGATTCGTGCAAAATAAACCAAGTTTGAGTTAATTTACGCGCGAAAGTGCCTAAAAAGCATAAAACAATCTTTAAGCGCAACTTACGAAGTAATATTAAGAATATAACTATGGTTTACAATTCTAACCACTTCAAAAAAACAGTTTATACCAAATAGTATTGTGTGCCATGTTTCGTGCAAAGCAAACAAAGTTTGAGCTACTTTATGCGCGAAAGTTCCAAAAAAGTTTAAAAACCCAGAAAATCGTAACAAAACACGTAATTTTTATCATAGGACTATTATTCTCAATTATAACCACTTCAACAAAATAATATATACCAAATAGTATTGTGTGCCAGGTTTCGCGCTAAATAAACCAAGTTTGAGCTAATTTATGCGCGAAAGTGCCAAAAGAGCTTAAAAAAACCTTAAAATCCAACATACCTAGATATATTAAGAATATTACTATGATATAAAATTCTAACCACTTCAAAAAAATAATATATACCAAATAGTGTTGTGTGCCATGTTTCGTGCAAAACAACCCAAGTATGAGCTATTTTATGCACGAAAGTGCTAAGCAAGCTTAAAAACCAATGAAATCGCAACTTAGCATGTGATTTCAAGCATATGATTATGATTTTCAATTCTAACCACTTCAACACAATAATATATACCAAATACTGTTAGGTACCAAGTTTCGTGATAAACAAACCAAGTTTGAGCTAATTTATGCGCGAAAGTGCCAAAAAAGCTTAAAAACCCATAAAATCGCAACAAAACATGTAATTTCTATAGTAGGACTATTATTTTCTATTCTAACCACTTCAACATAATAATATATACGAAATAGTTTTGTGTGCCAAGATTCGTGCAAAATAAACCAAGTTTGAGTTAATTTATGCGCGAAAGTGCATAAAAAGCATAAAAGAATCTTTAAGCGCAACTTACGAAGTAATTTTAAGAATATAACTATGGTTTACAATTCTAACCACTTCAAAAAAGTAATTTATACCAAATAGTATTGTGTGCCATGTTTCGTGCAAAACAAACAACGTTTGAGCTACTTTATGCGCGAAAGTGCAAAAAAAGCTTAAAAACCCAGAAAATCGCAACAAAACACGTAATATCTATCATAGGACTATTATTCTCGATTATAACCACTTCAACAAAATAATATATATACCAAATAGTATTGTGTGCCAAGTTTCGCGCAAAATAATCCAAGTTTGAGCTAATTTATGCGCGAAAGTGTCAAAAAAGCTTAAAAATACCTTAAAATCGCAACTTACCTAGAAATATTAACATATGCCTATGATATACAATTCCAACCACTCCAACAAAATAATATATACCTAATAGTGTTGTGTGCCAAGTTTTGTGGAAAACAAACCAAGTTTGAGCTACATTATGTGCGAAAGTGCCAAAAAAGCTTAAAAACCCATAAAATTGTAACCTAACATGTAATTTCTATTACAGGACTATGATTTTAAATTCTAACCACTTCAACAGAATAATATTTACCAAATAGTGTTGTGTGCCAAGTTTCATGCAAAACAAAGCAAGTTTAAGCTACTTTATGCGCGAAAAAGCCAAAAAAGCTTAAAAACCCATAAAATCGCAACTTAACACGTTATTCCTTGCTTATGACTATGATTTTCAATTCTAACCACTTCAACAAAATAATATACCAATTAGTGTTGTGTGCCAAGTTGACTACAAAACAAACCAAGTTTGATCTACTTTATGCGTGAAAGTGCAAAAAAAAGTTAAAAAAAACCATAAAATCACAACTTAGCGCGTAATTTCAAGCATACGACTATGATTTTCAATTCTAACAACTTCAACACAATAATATATACCAATTAGTGTTGTGTGCCATGTTTCGTGCAAAACAAACCAAGTTTGAGCTACTTTATGCGCGAAAGTGCCAAAAAAGCTTAAAAAACCCATAAAATCGCAACTTCACACGTTATTTCTTGCATATGACTATAATTTTCAATTCTAACCACTTCAACACAATAATATACCAATTAGTGTAGTGTGCCAAGTTTCGTGCAAAACAAACCAAGTTTGATCTACGTTTTGCGCGAAAGTGCAAAAAAAAGTTAAAAAACCTATAAAATCACAACTTAGCACGTAATTTCAAGCATATGACTATGATTTTCAATTCTAACAACTTCAACAGAATAATATATACCAATTAGTGTTGTGTGCCAAGTTTCGTGCAAAACAAACCAAGTTTGAGCTACTTTATGCGCGAAAGTAACAAAAAAGCTTTAAAACCTATAAAATCGCAACTTAACACGTTATTTCTTGCATATGACTATGATTTTCAATTCTAACCAGTTCAAAAAAATAATATACCAATTAGTGTTGTGTGCCAAGTTTTGTGGAAAACTAACCAAGTTTGAGCTACATTATGTGCGAAAGTGCCAAAAAAGCTTAAAAAACCCATAAAATTGTAACCTAACACGTAATTTCTAGTACAGGACTATGATTTTAAATTCTAACCACTTCAACACAATAATATTTACCAAATAGTGTTGCGTGTCAAGTTTCATGCAAAACAAACCAAGTTTAAGCTACTTTATGCGCGAAAGAGCCAAAAAAGCTTAAAAACCCATAAAATCCCAATTTAACACGTTATTTCTTTCATATGCCTATGATTTTCAATTCTAACCACTTCAACACAATAATATACCAATTAGTGTTGTGTGCCAAGTTTAGTGCAAAACAAACCAAGTTTGATTTACTTTATGCGCGAAAGTGCAAAAAAAAGGTAAAAAACCCATAAAATCACAACTTAGCACGTAATTTCAAGCATATGACTATGATTTTCAATTTTAACAACTTCAACACAATAATATATACCAATTAGTGTTGTGTGCCATGTTTCGTGCAAAACAAACCAAGTTTGAGCTACTTTATGCGCGAAAGTGCCAAAAAAGCTTAAAAACCCATCAAATTGCAACTTAACACGTTATTTCTTGCATATGACTATGATTTTCAATTCTAACCACTTCAACAAAATAATATACCAATTAGTGTTGTGTGCCAAGTTTCGTGCAAAACAAACCAAGTTTGATCTACTTTATGCGCGAAAGGGCAAAAAAAGTTAAAAAAACCCATAAAATCACAACTTAGCACGTAATTTAAAGCATATGACTATGATTTTCAATTCTAACAACTTCAACACAATAATATATTCCAATTAGTGTTGTGTGCCAAGTTTCCTGCAAAACAAACCAAGTTTGAACTACTTTATGTGCGAAAGTGACAAAAAAGCTTAAGAACCTATAAAATCGCAACAAAACACGTAATTTCTATCATAGGACTATTATTTTCTATTCTTACCACTTCAACACAATAATAGATACCAATTAGTGTTGTGCGCCAAGTTTCGTGTAAAACAAATCAAGTTTGAGCTACTTTATGCGCGAAAGTGCTAAGCAACCTTAAAAACCAATAAAATCGCAACTTAGCACGTAATTTCAAGCATATGAATATGATTTTCAATTCAAACCACTTCAACACAATAATATATCCCAAATAGTGTTGTGTGCCATGTTTCGTGCAAAACAACCAAGTTTGAACTACTTTATGCGCGAAAGTGCCAAAAATGCTTAAAAAACGCATAAAATCGAAACAAAACACGTAATTTCTATCATAGGTTTATTATTTTCTATTCTAACCACTTCAATACAATAATATATAGCAAATAGTGTTGTGTGCGAAGTTTCTTGCGAAACAAACCAAGTTTGAGCTACTTTATGAGCGAGAGTGCGAAGAAAGCTTAAAAACTCATAAAATCATAACTTAACACGTAATTTCTAGTATATGACTATTATTTTCAATTCTAACCACTTCAAGACAATAATATATACCAAATAGTATTGTGTGCCATGTTTCGTGCAAAACAAGCTCAGTTTGTGCTACTTCATGCGCGAAAGAGCCAAAAAAGTTTAAAAACCCATAAAATCGCAACTCAACACGTTATTTCTTTCTTATGACTATGATTTTCAATTTTAACAACTTCAACACAATAATATACCAATTAGTGTTGTGTGCCAAGTTTCGTGTAAAACAAACCAAGTGTGATCTACTTTATGCGCGAAAGTGCAAAAAAAAGTTAAAAAACCCATAAAATCACAACTTAGCACGTAATTTCAAGCATATGACTATGATTTTCAATTATAACAACTTCAACACAATAATATATACCAATTAGTGTTGTGTGCCAAGTTTCGTGCAAAACAAACCAAGTTTGAGCTACTTTATGCGCGAAAGTGCCAAAAAAGCTTAAAACCCATAAAATCGCAACAAAACACGTAATTTCTATCATAAGACTATTATTTTCTATTCTAACCACTTCAATATAATAATATATACCAAATAGTTTTCTGTGCGAAGTTTCGTGCAAAAAAAACCATGTTTTAGCTACTTCATGCGCGAATGTTCTAAGAAAGCTTAAAAACCATAAAATCGTAACTTAACACGTAATTTCAAGTATATGACTATTATTTTCAATTCTAACCACTTCAACTCAACAATATACACCAAGTAGTATTGTGTGCCAAATTCGTGCAAAACAAACCATGTTTGAGCTACTTTGTGCGAGAAAGTGCCAAAAAAGCCAAAAAGCACATAAAATCGCAACTTATCACGTCATTTCTAGCATATGACTATTATTTTAAATTATAACTACTTAAATACAATATAATATACCAAATACTGTTATGTGCCATAAAATCCCAATTTAACACGTTATTTCTTTCATATGACTATGATTTTAAATTCTAACCACTTCAACACAATAATATACCAATTAATGTTGTGTGCCAAGTTTCGTGCAAAACAAACCAAGTTTGATCTACTTTATGCGCGAAAGAGCATAAAAAATTAAAAAACCCATAATCTCACAACTTAGCACGTAATTTCAAGCATATGACTATGATTTTCAATTCTAAGAACTTCAACACAATAATATATACCAATTAGTGTTGTGTGCCAAGTTTCGGGCAAAACAAACCAAGTATACTACTTTATGCGCAAAAGTGCCAAAAAAGCTTAAAAAACCCATAAAATCACAACTTAACATGTTATTTCTTGCATATGACTATAATTTTCAATTCTAACCACTTCAACACAATAATATACCAATTAGTGACTACAAAACAAACCAAGTTTGATCTCCTTTATGCGCGAAAGTGCAAAAAAAAGATAAAAAAACCATAATATCACAACTTAGCGCGTAATTTCAAGCATATGACTATGATTTTCAATTCTAACAACTTCAACACAATAATATATACCAATTAGTGTTGTGTGCCAAGTTTCGTGCAAAACAAACCAAGTTTGAGCTACTTTATGCGCGAAAGTGCCAAAAAAGCTTAAAAACCCATAAAATCGCAACTTCACACGTTATTTCTTGCATATGACTATAATTTTCAATTCTAACCACTTCAACACAATAATATACCAATTAGTGTAGTGTGCCAAGTTTCGTGCAAAACAAAACCAAGTTTGATCTACTTTTTGCGCGAAAGTGCAAAAAAAAGTTAAAAAACCTATAAAATCACAACTTAGCACGTAATTTCAAGCATATGGACTATGATTTTTAATTCTAACAACTTCAACAGAATAATATATACCAATAAGTGTTGTGTGCCAAGTTTCGTGCAAAACAAACCAAGTTTGCGCGAAAGTAACAAAAAAGCTTTAAAAACCTATAAAATCGCAACTTAACACGTTATTTCTTGCATATGACTATGATTTTCAATTCTAACCACTTCAAAAAAATAATATACCAATTAGTGTTGTGTGCCAAGTTTTGTGGAAAACAAACCAAGTTTGAGCTACATTATGTGCGAAAGTGCCAAAAAAGCTTAAAAACCCATAAAATTGTAACCTAACACGTAATTTCTAGTACAGGACTATGATTTTAAATTCTAACCACTTCAACACAATAATATTTACCAAATAGTGTTGCGTGTCAAGTTTCATGCAAAACAAACCAAGTTTAAGCTACTTTATGCGCGAAAGAGCCAAAAAAAGCTTAAAAACCCATAAAATCCCAATTTAACACGTTATTTCTTTCATATGCCTATGATTTTCAATTCTAACCACTTCAACACAATAATATACCAATTAGTGTTGTGTGCCAAGTTTAGTGCAAAACAAACCAAGTTTGATTTACTTTATGCGCGAAAGTGCAAAAAAAAGTTAGAAAACCCGTAAAATCACAACATAGCACGTTATTTCAAGCATATGACTATGATTTTCAATTCTAAGAACTTCAACACAATAATATATACCAATTAGTGTTGGTGTGCCAAGTTTCGGGAAAAACAAACCAAGTATACTACTTTATTTTAAATTATAACTACTTAAATACAATATAATATACCAAATACTGTTATGTGCCATAAAATCCCAATTTAACACGTTATTCTTTCATATGACTATGATTTTAAATTCTAACCACTTCAACACAATAATATACCAATTAATGTTGTGTGCCAAGTTTCGTGCAAAACAAACCAAGTTTGATCTACTTTATGCGCGAAAGAGCAAAAAAAAATTAAAAAACCATAATCTCACAACTTAGCACGTAATTTCAAGCATATGACTATGATTTTCAATTCTAAGAACTTCAACACAATAATATATACCAATTAGTGTTGTGTGCCAAGTTTCGGGCAAAACAAACCAAGTATACTACTTTATGCGCAAAAGTGCCAAAAAAGCTTAAAAACCCATAAAATCACAACTTAACACGTTATTTCTTGCATATGACTATAATTTTCAATTCTAACCACTTCAACACAATAATATACCAATTAGTGTAGTGTGCCAAGTTTCGTGCAAAACAAACCAAGTTTGATCTACTTTATGCGCGAAAGAGCAAAAAAAAGTTTAAAAACCCATAATATCACAACTTAGCACGTAATTTCAAGCATATGACTATGATTTTCAATTCTAAGAACTTCAACACAATAATATATACCAATTAGTGTTGTGTGCCAAGTTTCGTGCAAAACAAACCAAGTTTAAGCTACTTAATGCGCGGAAGTGCCAAAATAGCTTAAAAACCCATAAAATCTCAACTTAACACGTAATTTCTATCATAGGACTATTTTTTTCAATTATAACCATTTCAACACAATAATATATACCAATAGTATTGTGTGGCAAGTTTCTTGCAAAACAAATTAAGTTTGTGCTACTTTATGCGCGAAAGTGCCAAAATAGCTTAAAAACACATAAAATCGCAACTTAGCACGTAATTTCAAACATAAAACTATGATTTTAAATTCTAACCACTTCAACAGAATAATATTTACCAAATAGTGTTGTGTGCCAAGTTTCATGCAAAACAAAGCAAGTTTAAGCTAATTTATGCGCGGAAAAAAGCCAAAAAAGCTTAAAAACCCATAAAATCGCAACTTAACACGTTATTCCTTGCTTATGACTATGATTTTCAATTCTAACCACTTCAACAAAATAATATACCAATTAGTGTTGTGTGCCAAGTTGACTACAAAACAAACCAAGTTTTATCTACTTTATGCGCGAAAGTGCAATAAAAAGTTAAAAAAACCATAAAATCACAACTTAGCGCGTAATTTCAAGCATATGACTATGATTTTCAATTCTAACAACTTCAACACAATAATATATATCAATTAGTGTTGTGTGCCAAGTTTCGTGCAAAACAAACCCAAGTTTGAGCTACTTTATGCGCGAAAGCGCCAAAAAAGCTTAAAAACCCATAAAATCGCAACTTCACACGTTATTTCTTGCATATGACTATAATTTTCAATTCTAACCACTTCAACACAATAATATACCAATTAGTGTAGTGTGCCAAGTTTCGTGCAAAACAAACCAAGTTTGATCTACTTTTTGCGCGAAAGTGCAAAAAAAAGTTAAAAAAACCTATAAAATCACAACTTAGCACGTAATTTCAAGCATATGACTATGATTTTCAATTCTAACAACTTCAACAGAATAATATATACCAATTAGTGTTGTGGTGCCAAGTTTCGTGCAAAACAAACCAAGTTTGAGCTACTTTATGCGCGAAAGTAACAAAAAAGCTTTAAAAACCTATAAAATCGCAACTTAACACGTTATTTCTTGCATATGACTATGATTTTAAATTCTAACCAGTTCAAAAAAATAATATACCAATTAGTGTTGTGTGCCAAGTTTTGTGGAAAACAAACCAAGGTTTGAGCTACATTATGTGCGAAAGTGCCAAAAAAGCTTAAAAACCCATAAAATTGTAACCTAACACGTAATTTCTAGTACAGGACTATGATTTTAAATTCTAACCACTTCAACACAATAATATTTACCAAATAGTGTTGCGTGTCAAGTTTCATGCAAAACAAACCAAGTTTAAGCTACTTTATGCGCGAAAGAGCCAAAAAAGCTTAAAAACCCATAAAATCCCAATTTAACACGTTATTTCTTTCATATGCCTATGATTTTCAATTCTAACCACTTCAACACAATAATATACCAATTAGTGTTGTGTGCCAAGTTTAGTGCAAAACAAACCAAGTTTGATTTACTTTATGCGCGAAAGTGCAAAAAAAAAGGTAAAAAACCCCATAAAATCACAACTTAGCACGTAATTTCAAGCATATGACTATGATTTTCAATTTTAACAACTTCAACACAATAATATATACCAATTAGTGTTGTGTGCCATGTTTCGTGCAAAACAAACCAAGTTTGAGCTACTTTATGCGCGAAAGTGCCAAAAAAGCTTAAAAAACCCATCAAATTGCAACTTAACACGTTATTTCTTGCATATGACTATGATTTTCAATTCTAACCACTTCAACAAAATAATATACCAATTAGTGTTGTGTGCCAAGTTTCGTGCAAAACAAACCAAGTTTGATCTACTTTATGCGCGAAAGGGCAAAAAAAGTTAAAAAAACCCATAAAATCACAACTTAGCACGTAATTTAAAGCATATGACTATGATTTTCAATTCTAACAACTTCAACACAATAATATATTCCAATTAGTGTTGTGTGCCAAGTTTCCTGCAAAACAAACCAAGTTTGAACTACTTTATGTGCGAAAGTGACAAAAAAGCTTAAGAACCTATAAAATCGCAACAAAACACGTAATTTCTATCATAGGACTATTATTTTCTATTCTTACCACTTCAACACAATAATAGATACCAATTAGTGTTGTGCGCCAAGTTTCGTGTAAAACAAATCAAGTTTGAGCTACTTTATGCGCGAAAGTGCTAAGCAACCTTAAAAACCAATAAAATCGCAACTTAGCACGTAATTTCAAGCATATGAATATGATTTTCAATTCAAACCACTTCAACACAATAATATATCCCAAATAGTGTTGTGTGCCATGTTTCGTGCAAAACAAACCAAGTTTGAACTACTTTATGCGCGAAAGTGCCAAAAATGCTTAAAAACGCATAAAATCGAAACAAACACGTAATTTCTATCATAGGTTTATTATTTTCTATTCTAACCACTTCAATACAATAATATATAGCAAATAGTGTTGTGTGCGAAGTTTCTTGCGAAACAAACCAAGTTTGAGCTACTTTATGAGCGAGAGTGCGAAGAAAGCTTAAAAACTCATAAAATCAAAACTTAACACGTAATTTCTAGTATATGACTATTATTTTCAATTCTAACCACTTCAAGACAATAATATATACCAAATAGTATTGTGTGCCATGTTTCGTGCAAAACAAGCTCAGTTTGTGCTACTTCATGCGCGAAAGAGCCAAAAAAGTTTAAAAACCCATAAAATCGCAACTCAACACGTTATTTCTTTCTTATGACTATGATTTTCAATTTTAACAACTTCAACACAATAATATACCAATTAGTGTTGTGTGCCAAGTTTCGTGTAAAACAAACCAAGTGTGATCTACTTTATGGCGCGAAAGTGCAAAAAAAAGTTAAAAAACCCATAAAATCACAACTTAGCACGTAATTTCAAGCATATGACTATGATTTTCAATTATAACAACTTCAACACAATAATATATACCAATTAGTGTTGTGTGCCAAGTTTCGTGCAAAACAAACCAAGTTTGAGCTACTTTATGCGCGAAAGTGCCAAAAAAGCTTAAAACCCATAAAATCGCAACAAAACACGTAATTTCTATCATAAGACTATTATTTTCTATTCTAACCACTTCAATATAATAATATATACCAAATAGTTTTCTGTGCGAAGTTTCGTGCAAAAAAAACCATGTTTTAGCTACTTCATGCCGAATGTTCTAAGAAAGCTTAAAAACCATAAAATCGTAACTTAACACGTAATTTCAAGTATATGACTATTATTTTCAATTCTAACCACTTCAACTCAACAATATATACCAAGTAGTATTGTGTGCCAAATTCGTGCAAAACAAACCATGTTTGAGCTACTTTGTGCGAGAAAGTGCCAAAAAAGCCAAAAAGCACATAAAATCGCAAACTTATCACGTCATTTCTAGCATATGACTATTATTTTAAATTATAACTACTTAAATACAATATAATATACCAAATACTGTTATGTGCCATAAAATCCCAAATTTAACACGTTATTTCTTTCATATGACTATGATTTTAAATTCTAACCACTTCAACACAATAATATACCAATTAATGTTGTGTGCCAAGTTTCGTGCAAAACAAACCAAGTTTGATCTACTTTATGCGCGAAAGAGCATAAAAAATTAAAAAACCCATAATCTCACAACTTAGCACGTAATTTCAAGCATATGACTATGATTTTCAATTCTAAGAACTTCAACACAATAATATATACCAATTAGTGTTGTGTGCCAAGTTTTCGGGCAAAACAAACCAAGTATACTACTTTATTGCGCAAAAGTGCCAAAAAAGCTTAAAAACCCATAAAATCACAACTTAACACGTTATTTCTTGCATATGACTATAATTTTCAATTCTAACCACTTCAACACAATAATATACTACAAAACAAACCAAGTTTGATCTCCTTTATGCGCGAAAGTGCAAAAAAAAGATAAAAAAACCATAATATCACAACTTAGCGCGTAATTTCAAGCATATGACTATGATTTTCAATTCTAACAACTTCAACACAATAATATATACCAATTAGTGTTGTGTGCCAAGTTTCGTGCAAAACAAACCAAGTTTGAGCTACTTTATGCGCGAAAGTGCCAAAAAAGCTTAAAAACCCATAAAATCGCAACTTCACACGTTATTTCTTGCATATGACTATAATTTTCAATTCTAACCACTTCAACACAATAATATACCAATTAGTGTAGTGTGCCAAGTTTCGTGCAAAACAAACCAAGTTTGATCTACTTTTTGCGCGAAAGTGCAAAAAAAAGTTAAAAAACCTATAAAATCACAACTTAGCACGTAATTTCAAGCATATGACTATGATTTTCAATTCTAACAACTTCAACAGAATAATATATACCAATAAGTGTTGTGTGCCAAGTTTCGTGCAAAACAAACCAAGTTTGCGCGAAAGTAACAAAAAAGCTTTAAAACCTATAAAATCGCAACTTAACACGTTATTTCTTGCATATGACTATGATTTTCAATTCTAACCACTTCAAAAAAATAATATACCAATTAGTGTTGTGTGCCAAGTTTTGTGGAAAACAAACCAAGTTTGAGCTACATTATGTGCGAAAGTGCCAAAAAAGCTTAAAAACCCATAAAATTGTAACCTAACACGTAATTTCTAGTACAGGACTATGATTTTAAATTCTAACCACTTCAACACCATAATATTTACCAAATAGTGTTGCGTGTCAAGTTTCATGCAAAACAAACCAAGTTTAAGCTACTTTATGCGCGAAAGAGCCAAAAAAGCTTAAAAACCCATAAAATCCCAATTTAACACGTTATTTCTTTCATATGCCTATGATTTTCAATTCTAACCACTTCAACACAATAATATACCAATTAGTGTTGTGTGCCAAGTTTAGTGCAAAAACAAACCAAGTTTGATTTACTTTATGCGCGAAAGTGCAAAAAAAAGTTAGAAAACCCGTAAAATCACAACATAGCACGTTATTTCAAGCATATGACTATGATTTTCAATTCTAAGAACTTCAACACAATAATATATACCAATTAGTGTTGTGTGCCAAGTTTCGGGAAAAACAAACCAAGTATACTACTTTATTTTAAATTATAACTACTTAAATACAATATAATATACCAAATACTGTTATGTGCCATAAAATCCCAATTTAAACACGTTATTTCTTTCATATGACTATGATTTTAAATTCTAACCACTTCAACACAATAATATACCAATTAATGTTGTGTGCCAAGTTTCGTGCAAAACAAACCAAGTTTGATCTACTTTATGCGCGAAAGAGCAAAAAAAAATTAAAAAACCCATAATCTCACAACTTAGCACGTAATTTCAAGCATATGACTATGATTTTCAATTCTAAGAACTTCAACACAATAATATATACCAATTAGTGTTGTGTGCCAAGTTTTCGGGCAAAACAAACCAAGTATACTACTTTATGCGCAAAAGTGCCAAAAAAGCTTAAAAACCCATAAAATCACAACTTAACACGTTATTTCTTGCATATGACTATAATTTTCAATTCTAACCACTTCAACACAATAATATACCAATTAGTGTAGTGTGCCAAGTTTCGTGCAAAACAAACCAAGTTTGATCTACTTTATGCGCGAAAGAGCAAAAAAAAGTTTAAAAACCCATAATATCACAACTTAGCACGTAATTTCAAGCATATGACTATGATTTTCAATTAGAACTTCAACACAATAATATATACCAATTAGTGTTGTGTGCCAAGTTTCGTGCAAAACAAACCAAGTTTAAGCTACTTAATGCGCGGAAGTGCCAAAATAGCTTAAAAACCCATAAAATCTCAACTTAACACGTAATTTCTATCATAGGACTATTTTTTTCAATTATAACCATTTCAACACAATAATATATACCAAATAGTATTGTGTGGCAAGTTTCTTGCAAAACAAATTAAGTTTGTGCTACTTTATGCGCGAAAGTGCCAAAATAGCTTAAAAACACATAAAATCGCAACTTAGCACGTAATTTCAAACATAAAACTATGATTTTAAATTCTAACCACTTCAACAGAATAATATTTACCAAATAGTGTTGTGTGCCAAGTTTCATGCAAAACAAAGCAAGTTTAAGCTAATTTATGCGCGAAAAAGCCAAAAAAGCTTAAAAACCCATAAAATCGCAACTTAACACGTTATTCCTTGCTTATGACTATGATTTTCAATTCTAACCACTTCAACAAAATAATATACCAATTAGTGTTGTGTGCCAAGTTGACTACAAAACAAACCAAGTTTTATCTACTTTATGCGCGAAAGTGCAATAAAAAGTTAAAAAAACCATAAAATCACAACTTAGCGCGTAATTTCAAGCATATGACTATGATTTTCAATTCTAACAACTTCAACACAATAATATATATCAATTAGTGTTGTGTGCCAAGTTTCGTGCAAAACAAACCAAGTTTGAGCTACTTTATGCGCGAAAGCGCCAAAAAAGCTTAAAAACCCATAAAATCGCAACTTCACACGTTATTTCTTGCATATGACTATAATTTTCAATTCTAACCACTTCAACACAATAATATACCAATTAGTGTAGTGTGCCAAGTTTCGTGCAAAACAAACCAAGTTTGATCTACTTTTTGCGCGAAAGTGCAAAAAAAAGTTAAAAAACCTATAAAATCACAACTTAGCACGTAATTTCAAGCATATGACTATGATTTTCAATTCTAACAACTTCAACAGAATAATATATACCAATTAGTGTTGTGTGCCAAGTTTCGTGCAAAACAAACCAAGTTTGAGCTACTTTATGCGCGAAAGTAACAAAAAAGCTTTAAAACCTATAAAATCGCAACTTAACACGTTATTTCTTGCATATGACTATGATTTTCAATTCTAACCACTTCAAAAAAATAATATACCAATTAGTGTTGTGTGCCAAGTTTTGTGGAAAACAAACCAAGTTTGAGCTACATTATGTGCGAAAGTGCCAAAAAAGCTTAAAAACCCATAAAATTGTAACCTAACACGTAATTTCTAGTACAGGACTATGATTTTAAATTCTAACCACTTCAACACAATAATATTTACCAAATAGTGTTGCGTGTCAAGTTTCATGCAAAACAAACCAAGTTTAAGCTACTTTATGCGCGAAAGAGCCAAAAAAGCTTAAAAACCCATAAAATCCCAATTTAACACGTTATTTCTTTCATATGCCTATGATTTTCAATTCTAACCACTTCAACACAATAATATACCAATTAGTGTTGTGTGCCAAGTTTAGTGCAAAACAAACCAAGTTTGATTTACTTTATGCGCGAAAGTGCAAAAAAAAGTTAAAAAACCCATAAAATCACAACTTAGCACGTTATTTCAAGCATATGACTATGATTTTCAATTCTAAGAACTTCAACACAATAATATATACCAATTAGTGTTGTGTGCCAAGTTTCGGGCAAAACAAACCAAGTATACTACTTTATTTTAAATTATAACTACTTAAATACAATATAATATACCAAATACTGTTATGTGCCATAAAATCCCAATTTAACACTGTTGATTCAATTAGGAACGGGAACAGCAACAAGAGGGGGGGTGAATTGTTGTTGTTGCAAGTTTAAGCGATTATGCCCTGTTTTTGCGGAATTATTCAAAATAAATAAAGCTTAAACTAAGAGCAAAATAATAAGAGAGACACACGATTTTACGTGGAAACCTTTTGGGCCTAAACAAAAGGAAAAACCACGACCACTTGGGATTTCTAACAACTTCACTATGTTTAAGGCAATTAGTTACAATTACAATAAACACCTTACTTCACTCGAAGCGAAACAACTAGGCCAACTCTTCACTCTCTAATTGCTTTACTCAAAGCAACAAACTTAGCTTTACAATAAGCTAATCCTCTCTAGCTTCACTAAAAGCTATCTAACTTCCCCCTTAGACTCACCCGAGTCTAATTACATAAACTCTCAAAAACCCTTACAAAAAGGATATAAATTCTCTAAAATAAATCAAAGAGTTGCATCAAGAAAATATTATAAATTAATTGGCAACTTTAAGAACAAAATATTTCTTGTAAAATCCAACAAAAACGTATGAAAAACACTTAAGCACAAAACGTTGGATTACTTCTCATCTTTTTAAAAAACCGGAATTAACTTGCAATTTATAGAAAATAATATTCCTAAGAAAATGGAATAACCCAATCCATTATCCCACTATCAAAAGATCATGGGAGAAATGTGGATTAAGCAAACACACGGTTATTTCAATAAGATTTGATTAAGTCAAATCACACGTGTATATAAACAATAACCGCTGTTCCCTAAAGTAGCAGTTTCTTCAGTAGTAATTCCTGTTCCCCAAATTAATGGCTGGAACTTCATGCTATATTTTAGAAAACGGTTAATCTTAGTGGGAATGATTGCTTGCTAATTTTTAGGAATAAAAACCGGTTAGAAAGATTTGCTAAGACCAATTCAAAGTTAGTTAATTCTATTTTTAACAAATCCAGGATTTACTAAAAATAGATCCTAAAATAAAGGAGATCCTAAAATAAAGGATCTTAACAAATAAAACGTGAATTCATTTTCTTTAACAAAAACGATTTGCCAATCAACATTAATAAATTTTTACTGCAACAATTTAATTTAAAATACATTAACTAAAAAATAATAATTAAAATATGATAACCAGAATTTTTAGTCAACGTAGTCAACCTTCAGCTCAGGAACAGTGTGCTGTCTCCAGACTTCAGTTTAGCTAGAACATCCAACTTGGGAACAGTAGATCTGCTGTCTCCATTTTACATCCCAAGCGATATACTTCTACTAACATCAATTGAAACCTTTTGACATGTACGTTTCCATAAGCTAAGGCATAGGTACTATCAACGATCATAATCATAATCGGATATCGACCTGCACAATCTCTAAAAACATGTTCGCTTAAATAAAGTGTAGTCATCATCAAAACTCAAGAGGTCCAACAAATTCCCCCTTTTTGATGATGACAAACTTTTCAAACAAACTTAAAAACAAAATAGAGTAAACCAATGTTGAAGAGTATGTTAGAGATCAAAACAACTCTTCTTAACTAAATGTCATGAAACCAGTTACTCTAGAAATAATCAAAACAACAACTTTATATTATTTCATCATAAAATCAAACAGTGAGAAAAAAATGTAGATTTAATCCATAATCATCCATAATCAGAGCTAAAAGATTAATCCATAATCATCCATAATCAGAGCTAAAAGAAATTAGCATAAACAAACAACTAACCAAAACCAGAAATCAGTATCTTAATCTTTACAACTAACAACACAAACATCAGAAAAACAAACATCAGAAACAAACCAGCACCTTAATCCATAAGTCCAACATAATAGATTTAACTAGATCTCAAACATGCTCAAGCATTATTTAAGTTTGTGCCAAATATTCCCCCTTTTGACATCATTCAAAAAGAAGATAAGCAATCAAACCACAGCACTAAACATATAGTTATAGTCAAAGAGAGAATAAGGATGCACAAATTAAAAAGCAATAACAATGAATGCAAGCATGATAAGCAATGACTAATCAAACCTAACAGTTAGTAGCATATGTAAAAAGGTTTAACAAAGTTAACAATGTTTAAGAGGTGTACCCCAGCTGGTACCAAAAGACAAAGAAATTGTTTGGTGACAGAGATAGTAGCAATGAAACATAAAAGATATTAAAGGAGAACTAGGAAGCAGGGGCATCTTCATCAATATATTCTGTTTCCACCTCCACTGTATCCAATTTAGCACCAAGACGAGCCTCCATTTGAGTCATCTGGTCAGCTAATGAGGCTAGGGAAACACGAATCTCATCTTGAAATTTGAAGAAGCGATCCTGCAAATCATCAAGCTTGAGGAGAATGGAGTATAAGGGGGCAGTAGGAACAGTTGCCTGATCAAAGCTTTGTCTGTGAAATGATGGTGGTGGTGATCTTGGTGTTGGTGATGGTGGTGGTGGAGTGGTTGGCTTTGGTGAGGGAAAACTATTGGGTTCATCCCTAGAGTCATCATCAAGAGCAACTTCAGGTCCCATCCCCTTGTCTTCTTCCTCCTTATCAGAAGGAACAACCTCCTGTTCCTTAACTTCAGCTCCTTCTTTCTCCTGTTCCTCCTTTTCAACTTCTTTTTCCTGTTCCTCCTTCTCCACTTCTTCCTCTACTTCCTGTTCCTCCTTTTCCTTCCCCTCTTCCTCCTGTTCCTCATCATCAGAATCAATTTCAATCTGTTCCACAGCATTTTCAAGGATCCCTTCCTCATTTAATTTAAGGCGCAAGTTATTCAAACATTTTGCACCTATCATGTTACTGGGACCCATAGGAAAACTGTATTCTCCAAGTGGAACACCAAATTTTGAGAAAATCCAGGACAACAAACCACCATAGCCTACCATACATCTTTTGGCTATACAATCATTTAAATGCGAAATCATCAAGGAAGGAAAGTTAATCTTTATATTGTTCACCATACAGTAAATCAAAGTGGCATCTCGAAGACTTACCTCACTACGTTTTGAATTTCGTGGTAAAATAAACCTTCGAGCAATGTTGTAAAGTAACTTGTGTAAGGGGGACAAAACATTGTGACTCACTTTACCTCTCTTTTGCCTAACACCTAAACATCTCCAAACATCCTTTTCATCAATCCCAGAAAACGCAATTTTTGACCCAACATAATAAACATCAAAACCAGTGGCTGGCACTCCTAGCCACTCTCCTAACGTCAAACTATCAAATTCAATTTCAATTTCTTTAATTGAACTGAAACAAACTCCATCATTAATAGAGAAGTTAGAGATGAACTCACGCATAATTTCTGGGTAAATGGGATTGCAGCAGTAATCGCACATGAGTGATTCCCAATGTTGAGTTTGTAGAATTTTGTGAAATTGAGGAAAGTTTGCAGTCTCATACCACTCTTTGTCAAGGCCAAAGCCAACTGACATTTCTTTGGAAAGTTCCTCTGCGTTTAAGTAGTGGGTTACCTTCATTTTCTTTACAGAACGTGTTGGAGGTTTCTTGGATCCTCTTGATCTCTTACTGCTTGCTTGTATTTTCGGGGAGATGGGGGTTCCCTCCGGTTCTTTTGATGAAGACTCAGGCTTAGGAGTGTGAGAAGGTGGGTAGATGACTTGAAGAGGTACAGGTTGCTTCATTTTAGGGTTCTGGTTTTTGATTTTCATGGAAGTTTTGGAAGAGAAGAGAAAGTGTAATGGAGAAAATGACGGTTTGGGGTTGAGTGAAAGGGAAAGGGTAATGATTATGAAGTGAAGGATGGAACGTGAGGGAGTGGGTTTATTTGTTAGAGGTGACGGTTACTAAATGTTCTATTTTCCTTAGTTATGCATTTTGATACAGAGACACGAAATGGAGATAGATGAATTTGATGATTCAACTCCTACTTCCCAAAAAAAATGCTGGAAAAAAAAAATATAATATTATGCTACTACCGTTTGATCAAAATAATCATGCAATCATAAGAACATTCAAAGTATATTCCCTTAAAAAAAATGCGTACCTGATCCTATCAATAATTGATCTTTCAATCAAGTTTATTGTGGTTGATTGATCATTTTCAATTTTTATTTTGTCTCTAAGGATCATATATGACACTTCCTTTAATGCAGCTTGATCATGCCAAGTTCCAATCTCATTTTCTCATGCTGTTCCCTTGGAAGCGGTTTGGTCATGATATCTGCTATTTGCTCGTTAGTGTTTACATGCTTAACAATGATATTTTTATTTTCAACATTATCCTTAAGAAAATGATGCCTAATATGGATGTGCTTTACTCGTGAGTGATGCACTGGATCTTTGGATATGCATATGGCACTGGTATTATCGCAATAAATAGGAACACATGCATACTTAATACCAAAGTCTCTTAGCTGCTGCTTTATCCATATCATTTGGGAACAGCAAGCTGCTGCTGCTACGTACTCAGCTTCAGCGGTTGATAATGCAACAGTGTTTTGTTTCTTGGAGCTCCACGAAACTAAACATGAGCCAAGAAATTGTACCATACCTGACGTGCTTTTTCTATTAACAAGATCTCCTGCATAATCTGCATCACTAAAGCCTTTCAAATCAAAGACATCACTTTTAGGATAAAATAATGATAAATCATCTGTTCCCTTTAGATATCTCAAAATACGTTTCACTGCAGTTAGATGTGATTCTTTAGGGTTAGATTGAAATCTTGCACATAAACCAACACTAAATGCAATATCGGGTCTACTAGCAGTTAGATATAATAAAGATCCAATCATGCTTCTATACATAGTTTGGTCAATATTTGTTCCATTTGTATCTTCATCTAATCTTACATTAGTAGCCATGGGTGTATGGTTGGTTTTAGCGTTATTCATGCCATATTTCTTAAGAAGTTCTTTTATATATTTTTGTTGATGAATAAAGATACCATTAGCAGTTTGTTTAATTTGCAAACCAAGAAAGAAATTTAATTCTCCCATCATGCTCATTTCAAATTCAGTGCTCATAAGGTTAGCAAATTCTTTACATAGCAATTCATTTGTGGCACCAAAAATAATATCATCAACATATATTTGAACAACTAATATATTGGAACCTTTATTCTTAAAGAATAAGGTTTTATCAATTTTACCTCTAATAAAGTCATTTTGAATCAAAAACTTTGATAGTCTTTCATACCATTGCCTAGGAGCTTGTTTCAACCCATAAAGAGCTTTATCAAGCTTATAGACATGATCAAGACTCGAGGTATTCTCAAAGCCAGGCGGTTGTTCAACAAAAACTTCTTCATCAAGAAAACCATTCAAGAAAGAACATTTCACATCCATTTGATATAATTTAAAGTTCATAAATGCAGCAAAAGAAATTAAAATTCTAATAGCTTCTAACCTTGCTACTGGAGCAAATGTCTCAGTATAATCAATACCTTCTTGTTGATTGTACCCTTTGACCACGAGCCTTGCTTTGTTTCTTACAATTATTCCATGCTCATCTAGTTTGTTCCGAAATACCCATTTCAAACCAATTACCTTCTTGTGTTTCGGTTTGGGTTCTAAATGCCATACTTTGTTCCTTTCAAATTCGTTCAATTCATCTTGCATGGCTACAACCCATTCGGAATCCTTTAGAGCTTCTTCGTGATTTTTGGGTTCAAGTGATGATAGGAACGCAAAATGTGCACAAAAATTTCTCATTTGAGATCGAGTTTGTGTTCCTTTATTCAAATCACTTACAATCAAATCAAGAGGATGGTATTTTTGATATCTCCAAGGTTTTGGCATAAAATCTCTTGTGGGAACAGTAGCATGTTCTGGTTCATCAGCTTGATTAACATTCTGTTCAGCTACTGGGTTGTTCTGCTCATCTGTGGGAACAGCTGGATTGGGAACAGTTTGCTGTTCCTGATGTTCTGGCAGTTCCTGAACTTGATCAGTACTTTCTGCTTCTGCTGGAACCGGCTGTTCACCAGCTGTTTCTTGATCATGCACTTTCAATTCTTCATCATCTTCTTCTAGATTTGCAAGACCTATCTTAAAATTATTTGTATCCTGTTCACTTGACAAAAAGTTAGTTTCATCGAAAATTATGTGAACGGATTCTTCCACACTCATTGTTCTTTTGTTATAGACTCTATATGCCTTACTTTGAGATGAGTAGCCAAGAAATACTGCTTCATCACTTCTTTCATCAAATTTACCTATATTCCGTTTTCCATTAACATGTACAAAACATTTGCATCCAAACACACGAAAATAGGCAATATTTGGTTTAACACCTTTAAACAGTTCATAGGGTGTCTTAGAAGTGATTGGTCTTATCAATACTCTATTTAAAATATAACATGCAGTATTAACAGCCTCGGCCCAAAAATTTCTAGGTAAACCACTAGCAATTAACATAGTTCTAGCCATTTCTTCTAAAGTTCTATTTTTCCTTTCTACAACACCATTTTGTTGTGGTGTTCTAGGGGCGGAAAAATTGTGACTTATTCCATGTTCATTGCAATAACTCATAAAGCTTGAATTTTCAAATTCTTTACCATGATCTGACCTTATGTGAACAATTTGATTATTGGTAGATTTTTGTATTTTGTTAGCGAAAGAAACAAACTCATTAAAGGCTTCATCTTTACTAACTAGAAATAAAGTCCATGTAAATCTACTATAATCATCAATAATAACAAACACATATCTCTTGCCACTACGGCTTTGTATTCTCATAGGTCCACACAAATCCATGTGTAATAATTCAAGCGTTTTTGAGGTGGTCACAACATTCTTTGGTTTAAAAGATGACCTTACTTGTTTTCCTTTGGCACAAGGATCACATATTTCATCTTTAAGGAATTTTATAGATGGTAGTCCTCTAACTAGGTCTTTAGATCTTAATGAATTAATCAATGAATAACTAGCATGACCTAGACGCTTATGCCAAAGAAGTGGGTCGTCTTCTATAACACTTAGACACGTTAGACTGTTTCTGGGAACAGTGTCCAGGTCCACTACATAAGTGTTCCCTTTTCTGTTTCCCTCAAGAATGATGTCTCCAGTGTCATTCCTAGAAATAATGCACTTTTCAGAAGTAAAGTTTACAGAGTTACCCTTATCACAAAATTGAGAAATGCTAAGTAAGTTGTGTTTCAAATTCTCGACTAAAAATACATTATCAATGGCGTGGGAACATGACCTTCCAACCTTTCCTTTGGCGATTATCTCACCCTTCATATTGTCACCGAAGGTTACTGTTCCCCCATCATAGGCTTCAAGTGAGAGAAATTTAGATTTGTCACCCGTCATATGCTTGGAACACCCACTGTCGAGATACCATGAGCTGTTCCCCCTCACTTGGACCTGTAAGATAATTAGTTGTTAATTATAGGAACCCAGACTTTCTTGGGTTCCTTGTCGATCTTACATGAATCATATTTATCAATTTGAATGTTATCGACATAGTTTCTGTTAGAGACAGTATACTGTTCCCTTTTGGTGCACTGTTCCTTCAGATGGCCAGCTTTACCACAGAAGGTACAGTACCTGTCTCTAGGAAGATCAACGTAAGCTTTCTTACTTTTGTTATTCTTAAAATATTTTAGGCCTTGTGATTTCTTACTTTTAGCATCTAGAATCCATTTGGGAGTTATTTTGATTTTCCCTTTTTCTCTTGAATTTAATTCAAGATTATTATTGTTGTTACGGTTGGATTCCGAATTCATTTTTAAATATTGAAAATCATTGCATAAATCTTTAGTAGATGCATCTATCAATTCCTCATTTAAGCCTAATAATTTGTATTGCGATAGCTCAATATTAAGAATAACATTTTCCTTCTTAAGTCTCTCCATATTTTCTTTTAGGATTATATTTTGGTCCAACAAACCGAAAAATCTGTTTTGGACATCATGTCTAAAGGTGTTTATGTATGAGACATGGTCTTTGCTTACCTTAAGTTCCTTTTCTAACTTGAGACACTTATCATTGCAATTTTCAAGTTTAACTTGTGCCTCTTTTAACAACTCTTTTAATTCATTTTTACTTGGATTGAATGAATGGTCAGTAAATGAATTAGAAATATTTACCTGCTTCTCCTTGCCTTTTATGTGTAGCCATGAGACATAGGTTAGCTGTCTCCTCTTCTTCGGGAACAATAGTTTCATTCTCACTTTCAGTTTCTCCCCATGCAGCAATCATGGCCTTACGAAAGTCAGTCTTGTTAAAATTTTCTTTGTTCAACGGTCTTCTTGAATCTCTTGTCTTTCCCTTGCCCTTTTCATTCTTCCATGTTGGGCAATCCTTGATGAAGTGTTCGGTACTTCCACATTTGTGGCATTCAAGATTTTTTGTTCTTCTTTCTTTGTTGTTTCTTTGATTTGCATACCTGCTGTTCCTGAAGAACTTCTTGAATTTTCGTACCAATAAAGCAGCCTCTTCCTCATCACATTCTGATTCGTCCTGTTCCCCCGCTGCCAGAGCCAGTCCCTTGTTCCTGGAACTGTCTGCTGTTCCCAAATGCAATTCATGCGTCATTAGGGAACCAGCCAGCTCCTCTAGATTGAACTTAGTAAAATCTTTGGACTCTTGTATAGCAGTAACCTTGGCCCTCCAGCGCTCATCTTGAGGAAGGCTCCTTAGGATCTTCCTTACTTGTTCATCAGTGGGAATTATTCTTCCAAGAGAGACAAGCTCGTTTGTTATGTTGGTGAACCTAGTGAACATCTCTTGGATACTTTCTCTTGGCTCCATAACAAATCTCTCGTATTTAGACATTAACAAATCAATTTTGGACCGTTTTACTTCACTTGTTCCCTCATGGGTAACAGCAAGCAGGTCCCAAATTTGCTTAGCGGATTTGCACCCCATAATTCTATTATGCTCGTTTGGTCCAAGACCACAATGAAGTAATTTTATAGCAAGAGCATTTAATTCCATTTTCTGAAAATCTTCTTTTTCATATTCGGTTATAGGTTTGGGAACAATTTCATTGTTGGAGTTAGTAGTGGTTACCTCAAAATCTCCGATTTCTATGACTCTCCAAACTTGATAATTTTCCGCTTTGATGAAGATCTCCATCCTATTTTTCCAATATGTATAGAATTTTCCATCGAACATTGGCGGTCTTTGAGTTGAATACCCTTCTTCCATTCGCTCGTTCATAATTGACATTTTTCGGGAACACCAGAATCTGCCCTCAGGGTTTCCTGATCTTCTGGGAACAGGGCTCTGATACCAATTGTTGATTCAATTAGGAACGGGAACAACAACAAGAGGGGGGGTGAATTGTTGTTGTTGCAAGTTTAAGCGATTATGCCCTGTTTTTGCGGAATTATTCAAAATAAATAAAGCTTAAACTAAGAGCAAAATAATAAGAGAGACACACGATTTTACGTGGAAACCTTTTGGGCCTAAACAAAAGGAAAAACCACGACCACTTGGGATTTCTAACAACTTCACTATGTTTAAGGCAATTAGTTACAATTACAATAAACACCTTACTTCACTCGAAGCGAAACAACTAGGCCAACTCTTCACTCTCTAATTGCTTTACTCAAAGCAACAAACTTAGCTTTACAATAAGCTAATCCTCTCTAGCTTCACTAAAAGCTATCTAACTTCCCCCTTAGACTCACCCGAGTCTAATTACATAAACTCTCAAAAACCCTTACAAAAAGGATATAAATTCTCTAAAATAAATCAAAGAGTTGCATCAAGAAAATATTATAAATTAATTGGCAACTTTAAGAACAAAATATTTCTTGTAAAATCCAACAAAAACGTATGAAAAACACTTAAGCACAAAACGTTGGATTACTTCTCATCTTTTTAAAAAACCGGAATTAACTTGCAATTTATAGAAAATAATATTCCTAAGAAAATGGAATAACCCAATCCATTATCCCACTATCAAAAGATCATGGGAGAAATGTGGATTAAGCAAACACACGGTTATTTCAATAAGATTTGATTAAGTCAAATCACACGTGTATATAAACAATAACCGCTGTTCCCTTAATAACCGCTGTTCCCTAAAGTAGCAGTTTCTTCAGTAGTAATTCCTGTTCCCCAAATTAATGGCTGGAACTTCATGCTATATTTTAGAAAACGGTTAATCTTAGTGGGAATGATTGCTTGCTAATTTTTAGGAATAAAAACCGGTTAGAAAGATTTGCTAAGACCAATTCAAAGTTAGTTAATTCTATTTTTAACAAATCCAGGATTTACTAAAAATAGATCCTAAAATAAAAAAGATCCTAAAATAAAGGATCTTAACAAATAAAACGTGAATTCATTTTCTTTAACAAAAACGATTTGCCAATCAACATTAATAAATTTTTACTGCAACAATTTAATTTAAAATACATTAACTAAAAAATAATAATTAAAATATGATAACCAGAATTTTTAGTCAACGTAGTCAACCTTCAGCTCAGGAACAGTGTGCTGTCTCCAGACTTCAGTTTAGCTAGAACATCCAACTTGGGAACAGTAGATCTGCTGTCTCCATTTTACATCCCAAGCGATATACTTCTCCTAACATCAATTGAAACCTTTTGACATGTACGTTTCCATAAGCTAAGGCATAGGTACTATCAACGATCATAATCATAATCGGATATCGACCTGCACAATCTCTAAAAACATGTTCGCTTAAATAAAGTGTAGTCATCATCAAAACTCAAGAGGTCCAACAAACACGTTATTTCTTTCATATGACTATGATTTTAAATTCTAACCACTTCAACACAATAATATACCAATTAATGTTGTGTGCCAAGTTTCGTGCAAAACAAACCAAGTTTGATCTACTTTATGCGCGAAAGAGCAAAAAAAAATTAAAAAACCCATAATCTCACAACTTAGAACGTAATTTCAAGCATATGACTATGATTTTCAATTCTAAGAACTTCAACACAATAATATATACCAATTAGTGTTGTGTGCCAAGTTTCGGGCAAAACAAACCAAGTATACTACTTTATGCGCAAAAGTGCCAAAAAAGCTTAAAAACCCATAAAATCACAACTTAACACGTTATTTCTTGCATATGACTATAATTTTCAATTCTAACCACTTCAACACAATAATATACCAATTAGTGTAGTGAGCCAAGTTTCGTGCAAAACAAACCAAGTTTGATCTACTTTATGCGCGAAAGAGCAAAAAAAAGTTAAAAAACCTATAATATCACAACTTAGCACGTAATTTCAAGCATATGACTATGATTTTCAATTCTAAGAACTTCAACACAATAATATATACCAATTAGTGTTGTGTGCCAAGTTTCGTGCAAAACAAACCAAGTTTAAGCTACTTAATGCGCGGAAGTGCCAAAATAGCTTAAAAACCCATAAAATCGCAACTTAACACGTAATTTCTATCATAGGACTATTTTTCTCAATTATAACCATTTCAACACAATAATATATACCAAATAGTATTGTGTGGCAAGTTTCTTGCAAAACAAATTAAGTTTGTGCTACTTTATGCGCGAAAGTGCCAAAATAGCTTAAAAACACATAAAATCGCAACTTAGCACGTAATTTCAAACATAAAACTATGATTTTAAATTCTAACCACTTCAACAGAATAATATTTACCAAATAGTGTTGTGTGCCAAGTTTCATGCAAAACAAAGCAAGTTTAAGCTACTTTATGCGCGAAAAAGCCAAAAAAGCTTAAAAACCCATAAAATCGCAACTTAACACGTTATTCCTTGCTTATGACTATGATTTTCAATTCTAACCACTTCAACAAAATAATATACCAATTAGTGTTGTGTGCCAAGTTGACTACAAAACAAACCAAGTTTTATCTACTTTATGCGCGAAAGAGCAAAAAAAAATTAAAAAACCCATAATCTCACAACTTAGCACGTAATTTCAAGCATATGACTATGATTTTCAATTCTAAGAACTTCAACACAATAATATATACCAATTAGTGTTGTGTGCCAAGTTTCGGGCAAAACAAACCAAGTATACTACTTTATGCGCAAAAGTGCCAAAAAAGCTTAAAAACCCATAAAATCACAACTTAACACGTTATTTCTTGCATATGACTATAATTTTCAATTCTAACCACTTCAACACAATAATATACCAATTAGTGACTACAAAACAAACCAAGTTTGATCTACTTTATGCGCGAAAGTGCAAAAAAAAGTTAAAAAAACCATAAAATGACAACTTAGCGCGTAATTTCAAGCATATGACTATGATTTTCAATTCTAACAACTTCAACACAATAATATATACCAATTAGTGTTGTGTGCCAAGTTTCGTGCAAAACAAACCAAGTTTGAGCTACTTTATGCGCGAAAGTGCCAAAAAAGATTAAAAACCCATAAAATCGCAACTTCACACGTTAATTCTTGCATATGACTATAATTTTCAATTCTAACCACTTCAACACAATAATATACCAATTAGTGTAGTATGCCAAGTTTCGTGCAAAACAAACCAAGTTTGATCTACTTTTTGCGCGAAAGTGCAAAAAAAAGTTAAAAAACCTATAAAATCACAACATAGCACGTAATTTCAAGCATATGACTATGATTTTCAATTCTAACAACTTCAACAGAATAATATATACCAATTAGTGTTGTGTGCCAAGTTTCGTGCAAAACAAACCAAGTTTGAGCTACTTTATGCGCGAAAGTAACAAAAAAGCTTTAAAACCTATAAAATCGCAACTTAACACGTTATTTCTTGCATATGACTATGATTTTCAATTCTAACCACTTCAAAAAAATAATATACCAATTAGTGTTGTGTGCCAAGTTTTGTGGAAAACAAACCAAGTTTGAGCTACATTATGTGCGAAAGTGCCAAAAAAGCTTAAAAACCCATAAAATCGTAACCTAACACGTAATTTCTAGTACAGGACTATGATTTTAAATTCTAACCACTTCAACACAATAATATTTACCAAATAGTGTTGCGTGTCAAGTTTCATGCAAAACAAACCAAGTTTAAGCTACTTTATGCGCGAAAGAGCCAAAAAAGCTTAAAAACCCATAAAATCCCAATTTAACACGTTATTTCTTTCATATGCCTATGATTTTCAATTCCAACCACTTCAACACAATAATATACCAATTAGTGTTGTGTGCCAAGTTTAGTGCAAAACAAACCAAGTTTGATTTACTTTATGCGCGAAAGTGCAAAAAAAAGTTAAAAAACCCATAAAATCACAACTTAGCACGTAATTTCAAGCATATGACTATGATTTTCAATTTTAACAACTTCAACACAATAATATATACCAATTAGTGTTGTGTGCCATGTTTCGTGCAAAACAAACCAAGTTTGAGCTACTTTATGCGCGAAAGGGCAAAAAAAGTTAAAAAACCAATAAAATCACAACTTAGCACGTAATTTCAAGCATATGACTATGATTTTCAATTCTAACAACTTCAACACAATAATATATTCCAATTAGTGTTGTGTGCCAAGTTTCGTGCAAAACAAACCAAGTTTGAACTACTTTATGTGCGAAAGTGACAAAAAAGCTTAAGAACCTATAAAATCGCAACAAAACACGTAATTTCTATCATAGGACTATTATTTTCTATTCTTTCCACTTCAACACAATAATAGATACCAATTAGTGTTGTGCGCCAAGTTTCGTGTAAAACAAATCAAGTTTGAGCTACTTTATGCGCGAAAGTGCTAAGCAACCTTAAAAACCAATAAAATCGCAACTTAGCGCGTAATTTCAAGCATATGAATATGATTTTCAATTCAAACCACTTCAACACAATAATATATCCCAAATAGTGTTGTGTGCCATGTTTCGTGCAAAACAAACCAAGTTTGAACTACTTTATGCGCGAAAGTGCCAAAAATGCTTAAAAACGCATAAAATCGAAACAAAACACGTAATTTCTATCATAGGTTTATTATTTTCTATTCTAACCACTTCAATACAATAATATATAGCAAATAGTGTTGTGTGCGAAGTTTCTTGCAAAACAAACCAAGTTTGAGCTATTTTATGAGCGAGAGTGCGAAGAAAGCTTAAAAACTCATAAAATCATAACTTAACACGTAATTTCTAGTATATGACTATTATTTTCAATTCTAACCACTTCAAGACAATAATATATACCAAATAGTATTGTGTGCCATGTTTCGTGCAAAACAAGCTAAGTTTGTGCTACTTCATGCGCGAAAGAGCCAAAAAAGTTTAAAAACCCATAAAATCGCAACTCAACACGTTATTTCTTTCTTATGACTATGATTTTCAATTTTAACAACTTCAACACAATAATATACCAATTAGTGTTGTGTGCGAAGTTTCGTGTAAAACAAACCAAGTGTGATCTACTTTATGCGCGAAAGTGCAAAAAAAAGTTAAAAAACCCATAAAATCACAACTTAGCACGTAATTTCAAGCATATGACTATGATTTTCAATTCTAACAACTTCAACACAATAATATATACCAATTAGTGTTGTGTGCCAAGTTTCGTGCAAAACAAACCAAGTTTGAGCTACTTTATGCGCGAAAGTGCCAAAAAAGCTTAAAAACCCATAAAATCGCAACAAAACACGTAATTTCTATCATAAGACTATTCTTTTCTATTCTAACCACATCAATATAATAATATATACCAAATAGTTTTCTGTGCGAAGTTTCGTGCAAAAAAAACCATGTTTTAGCTACTTCATGCGCGAATGTTCTAAGAAAGCTTAAAAACCATAAAATCGTAACTTAACACGTAATTTCAAGTATATGACTATTATTTTCAATTCTAACCACTTCAACTCAACAATATATACCAAATAGTATTGTTTGCCAAGTTTCGTGCAAAACAAACCATGTTTGAGCTACTTTGTGCGAGAAAGTGCCAAAAAAGCCAAAAAGCACATAAAATCGCAACTTATCACGTCATTTCTAGCATATGACTATTATTTTAAATTATAACTACTTAAATACAATATAATATACCAAAAACTGTTATGTGCCATAAAATCCCAATTTAACACGTTATTTCTTTCTTATGACTATGATTTTAAATTCTAACCACTTCAACACAATAATATACCAATTAATGTTGTGTGCCATGTTTCGTGCAAAACAAACCAAGTTTGATCTACTTTATGCGCGAAAGAGCAAAAAAAAAATTAAAAAACCCATAATCTCACAACTTAGCACGTAATTTCAAGCATATGACTATGATTTTCAATTCTAAGAACTTCTTCACAATAATATATACCAATTAGTGTTGTGTGCCAAGTTTCGGGCAAAACAAACCAAGTATACTACTTTATGCGCAAAAGTGCCAAAAAAGCTTAAAAACCCATAAAATCACAACTTAACACGTTATTTCTTGCATATAACTATAATTTTCAATTCTAACCACTTCAACACAATAATATACCAATTAGTGTAGTGTGCCAAGTTTCATGCAAAACAAACCAAGTTTGATCTACTTTATGCGCGAAAGAGCAAAAAAAAGTTAAAAAACCCATAAAATCACAACTTAGCACGTAATTTCAAGCATATGACTATGATTTTCAATTCTAACAACTTCAACACAATAATATATACCAATTAGTGTTGTGTGCCATGTTTCGTGCAAAACAAACCAAGTTTGATCTACTTTATGCGCGAAAGAGCAAAAAAAAAATTAAAAAACCCATAATCTCACAACTTAGCACGTAATTTCAAGCATATGACTATGATTTTCAATTCTAAGAACTTCTTCACAATAATATATACCAATTAGTGTTGTGTGCCAAGTTTCGGGCAAAACAAACCAAGTATACTACTTTATGCGCAAAAGTGCCAAAAAAGCTTAAAAACCCATAAAATCACAACTTAACACGTTATTTCTTGCATATAACTATAATTTTCAATTCTAACCACTTCAACACAATAATATACCAATTAGTGTAGTGTGCCAAGTTTCGTGCAAAACAAACCAAGTTTGATCTACTTTATGCGCGAAAGAGCAAAAAAAAGTTAAAAAACCCATAATATCACAACTTAGCACGTAATTTCAAGCATATGACTATGATTTTCAATTCTAAGAACTTCAACACAATAATATATACCAATTAGTGTTGTGTGCCAAGTTTCGTGCAAAACAAACCAAGTTTAAGCTACTTAATGCGCGGAAGTGCCAAAATAGCTTAAAAACCCATAAAATCGCAACTTAACACGTAATTTCTATCATAGGACTATTTTTCTCAATTATAACCATTTCAACACAATAATATATACCAAATAGTATTGTGTGGCAAGTTTCTTGCAAAACAAACAAAGTTTGTGCTACCTTATGCGCGAAAGTGCCAAAATAGCTTAAAAACACATAAAATCGCAACTTAGCACGTAATTTCAAACATAAAACTATGATTTTAAATTCTAACCACTTCAACAGAATAATATTTACCAAATAGTGTTGTGTGCCAAGTTTCATGCAAAACAAAGCAAGTTTAAGCTTCTTTATGCGCGAAAAAGCCAAAAAAGCTTAAAAACCCATAAAATCGCAACTTAACACGTTATTCCTTGCTTATGACTATGATTTTCAATTCTAACCACTTCAACAAAATAATATACCAATTAGTGTTGTGTGCCAAGTTGACTACAAAACAACCCAAGTTTGATCTACTTTATGCGCGAAAATGCAAAAAAAAGTTAAAAAAACCATAAAATCACAACTTAGCGCATAATTTCAAGCATATGACTATGATTTTCAATTCTAACAACTTCAACACAATAATATATACCAATTAGTGTTGTGTGCCATGTTTCGTGCAAAACAAACCAAGTTTGAGCTACTTTATGCGCGAAAGTGCCAAAAAAGCTTAAAAACCCATAAAATCGCAACTTCACACGTTATTTCTTGCATATGACTATAATTTTCAATTCTAACCACTTCAACACAATAATATACCAATTAGTGTAGTGTGCCATGTTTCGTGCAAAACAAACCAAGTTTGATCTACTTTTTGCGCGAAAGTGCAAAAAAAAGTTAAAAAACCTATAAAATCACAACTTAGCACGTAATTTCAAGCATATGACTATGATTTTCAATTCTAACAACTTCAACAGAATAATATATACCAATTAGTGTTGTGTGCCAAGTTTCGTGCAAAGAGCTACTTTATGCGCGAAAGTAACAAAAAAGCTTTAAAACCTATAAAATCGCAACTTAACACGTTATTTCTTGCATATGACTATGATTTTCAATTCTAACCACTTAAAAAAAATAATATACCAATTAGTGTTGTGTGCCAAGTTTTGTGGAAAACAAACCATGTTTGAGCTACATTATGTGCGAAAGTGCCAAAAAAGCTTAAAAACCCATAAAATTGTAACCTAACACGTAATTTCTAGTACAGGACTATGATTTTAAATTCTAACCACTTCAACACAATAATATTTACCAAATAGTGTTTCGTGTCAAGTTTCATGCAAAACAAACCAAGTTTAAGCTACTTTATGCGCGAAAGAGCCAAAAAAGCTTAAAAACCCATAAAATCCCAATTTAACACGTTATTTCTTTCATATGCCTATGATTTTCAATTCTAACAACTTCAACACAATAATATACCAATTAGTGTTGTGTGCCAAGTTTAGTGCAAAACAAACCAAGTTTGATTTACTTTATGCGCGAAAGTGCAAAAAAAAGTTAAAAAACCCATAAAATCACAACTTAGCACGTAATTTCAAGCATATGACTATGATTTTCAATTTTAACAACTTCAACACAATAATATATACCAATTAGTGTTGTGTGCCATGTTTCGTGCAAAACAAACCAAGTTTGAGCTACTTTATGCGCGAAAGGGCAAAAAAAGTTAAAAAACCCATAAAATCACAACTTAGCACGTAATTTCAAGCATATGACTATGATTTTCAATTCTAACAACTTCAACACAATAATATATTCCAATTAGTGTTGTGTGCCAAGTTTCGTGCAAAACAAACCAAGTTTGAACTACAATATGTGCAAAAGTGACAAAAAAGCTTAAGAACCTATAAAATCGCAACAAAACACGTAATTTCTATCATAGGACTATTATTTTCTATTCTTTCCACTTCAACACAATAATAGATACCAATTAGTGTTGTGCGCCAAGTTTCGTGTAAAACAAATCAAGTTTGAGCTACTTTATGCGCGAAAGTGCTAAGCAACCTTAAAAACCAATAAAATCGCAACTTAGCGCGTAATTTCAAGCATATGAATATGATTTTCAATTCAAACCACTTCAACACAATAATATATCCCAAATAGTGTTGTGTGCCATGTTTCGTGCAAAACAAACCAAGTTTGAACTACTTTATGCGCGAAAGTGCCAAAAATGCTTAAAAACGCATAAAATCGAAACAAAACACGTAATTTCTATCATAGGTTTATTATTTTCTATTCTAACCACTTCAATACAATAATATATAGCAAATAGTGTTGTGTGCGAAGTTTCTTGCAAAACAAACCAAGTTTGAGCTATTTTATGAGCGAGAGTGCGAAGAAAGCTTAAAAACTCATAAAATCATAACTTAACACGTAATTTCTAGTATATGACTATTATTTTCAATTCTAACCACTTCAAGACAATAATATATACCAAATAGTATTGTGTGCCATGTTTCGTGCAAAACAAGCTAAGTTTGTGCTACTTCATGCGCGAAAGAGCCAAAAAAGTTTAAAAACCCATAAAATCGCAACTCAACACGTTATTTCTTTCTTATGACTATGATTTTCAATTTTAACAACTTCAACACAATAATATACCAATTAGTGTTGTGTGCGAAGTTTCGTGTAAAACAAACCAAGTGTGATCTACTTTATGCGCGAAAGTGCAAAAAAAAGTTAAAAAACCCATAAAATCACAACTTAGCACGTAATTTCAAGCATATGACTATGATTTTCAATTCTAACAACTTCAACACAATAATATATACCAATTAGTGTTGTGTGCCAAGTTTCGTGCAAAACAAACCAAGTTTGAGCTACTTTATGCGCGAAAGTGCCAAAAAAGCTTAAAAACCCATAAAATCGCAACAAAACACGTAATTTCTATCATAAGACTATTCTTTTCTATTCTAACCACATCAATATAATAATATATACCAAATAGTTTTCTGTGCGAAGTTTCGTGCAAAAAAAACCATGTTTTAGCTACTTCATGCGCGAATGTTCTAAGAAAGCTTAAAAACCATAAAATCGTAACTTAACACGTAATTTCAAGTATATGACTATTATTTTCAATTCTAACCACTTCAACTCAACAATATATACCAAATAGTATTGTTTGCCAAGTTTCGTGCAAAACAAACCATGTTTGAGCTACTTTGTGCGAGAAAGTGCCAAAAAAGCCAAAAAGCACATAAAATCGCAACTTATCACGTCATTTCTAGCATATGACTATTATTTTAAATTATAACTACTTAAATACAATATAATATACCAAAAACTGTTATGTGCCATAAAATCCCAATTTAACACGTTATTTCTTTCTTATGACTATGATTTTAAATTCTAACCACTTCAACACAATAATATACCAATTAATGTTGTGTGCCATGTTTCGTGCAAAACAAACCAAGTTTGATCTACTTTATGCGCGAAAGAGCAAAAAAAAAATTAAAAAACCCATAATCTCACAACTTAGCACGTAATTTCAAGCATATGACTATGATTTTCAATTCTAAGAACTTCTTCACAATAATATATACCAATTAGTGTTGTGTGCCAAGTTTCGGGCAAAACAAACCAAGTATACTACTTTATGCGCAAAAGTGCCAAAAAAGCTTAAAAACCCATAAAATCACAACTTAACACGTTATTTCTTGCATATAACTATAATTTTCAATTCTAACCACTTCAACACAATAATATACCAATTAGTGTAGTGTGCCAAGTTTCATGCAAAACAAACCAAGTTTGATCTACTTTATGCGCGAAAGAGCAAAAAAAAGTTAAAAAACCCATAAAATCACAACTTAGCACGTAATTTCAAGCATATGACTATGATTTTCAATTCTAACAACTTCAACACAATAATATATACCAATTAGTGTTGTGTGCCATGTTTCGTGCAAAACAAACCAAGTTTGATCTACTTTATGCGCGAAAGAGCAAAAAAAAAATTAAAAAACCCATAATCTCACAACTTAGCACGTAATTTCAAGCATATGACTATGATTTTCAATTCTAAGAACTTCTTCACAATAATATATACCAATTAGTGTTGTGTGCCAAGTTTCGGGCAAAACAAACCAAGTATACTACTTTATGCGCAAAAGTGCCAAAAAAGCTTAAAAACCCATAAAATCACAACTTAACACGTTATTTCTTGCATATAACTATAATTTTCAATTCTAACCACTTCAACACAATAATATACCAATTAGTGTAGTGTGCCAAGTTTCGTGCAAAACAAACCAAGTTTGATCTACTTTATGCGCGAAAGAGCAAAAAAAAGTTAAAAAACCCATAATATCACAACTTAGCACGTAATTTCAAGCATATGACTATGATTTTCAATTCTAAGAACTTCAACACAATAATATATACCAATTAGTGTTGTGTGCCAAGTTTCGTGCAAAACAAACCAAGTTTAAGCTACTTAATGCGCGGAAGTGCCAAAATAGCTTAAAAACCCATAAAATCGCAACTTAACACGTAATTTCTATCATAGGACTATTTTTCTCAATTATAACCATTTCAACACAATAATATATACCAAATAGTATTGTGTGGCAAGTTTCTTGCAAAACAAACAAAGTTTGTGCTACCTTATGCGCGAAAGTGCCAAAATAGCTTAAAAACACATAAAATCGCAACTTAGCACGTAATTTCAAACATAAAACTATGATTTTAAATTCTAACCACTTCAACAGAATAATATTTACCAAATAGTGTTGTGTGCCAAGTTTCATGCAAAACAAAGCAAGTTTAAGCTTCTTTATGCGCGAAAAAGCCAAAAAAGCTTAAAAACCCATAAAATCGCAACTTAACACGTTATTCCTTGCTTATGACTATGATTTTCAATTCTAACCACTTCAACAAAATAATATACCAATTAGTGTTGTGTGCCAAGTTGACTACAAAACAACCCAAGTTTGATCTACTTTATGCGCGAAAATGCAAAAAAAAGTTCAAAAAACCATAAAATCACAACTTAGCGCATAATTTCAAGCATATGACTATGATTTTCAATTCTAACAACTTCAACACAATAATATATACCAATTAGTGTTGTGTGCCATGTTTCGTGCAAAACAAACCAAGTTTGAGCTACTTTATGCGCGAAAGTGCCAAAAAAGCTTAAAAACCCATAAAATCGCAACTTCACACGTTATTTCTTGCATATGACTATAATTTTCAATTCTAACCACTTCAACACAATAATATACCAATTAGTGTAGTGTGCCATGTTTCGTGCAAAACAAACCAAGTTTGATCTACTTTTTGCGCGAAAGTGCAAAAAAAAGTTAAAAAACCTATAAAATCACAACTTAGCACGTAATTTCAAGCATATGACTATGATTTTCAATTCTAACAACTTCAACAGAATAATATATACCAATTAGTGTTGTGTGCCAAGTTTCGTGCAAAGAGCTACTTTATGCGCGAAAGTAACAAAAAAGCTTTAAAACCTATAAAATCGCAACTTAACACGTTATTTCTTGCATATGACTATGATTTTCAATTCTAACCACTTCAAAAAAATAATATACCAATTAGTGTTGTGTGCCAAGTTTTGTGGAAAACAAACCATGTTTGAGCTACATTATGTGCGAAAGTGCCAAAAAAGCTTAAAAACCCATAAAATTGTAACCTAACACGTAATTTCTAGTACAGGACTATGATTTTAAATTCTAACCACTTCAACACAATAATATTTACCAAATAGTGTTTCGTGTCAAGTTTCATGCAAAACAAACCAAGTTTAAGCTACTTTATGCGCGAAAGAGCCAAAAAAGCTTAAAAACCCATAAAATCCCAATTTAACACGTTATTTCTTTCATATGCCTATGATTTTCAATTCTAACAACTTCAACACAATAATATACCAATTAGTGTTGTGTGCCAAGTTTAGTGCAAAACAAACCAAGTTTGATTTACTTTATGCGCGAAAGTGCAAAAAAAAGTTAAAAAACCCATAAAATCACAACTTAGCACGTAATTTCAAGCATATGACTATGATTTTCAATTTTAACAACTTCAACACAATAATATATACCAATTAGTGTTGTGTGCCATGTTTCGTGCAAAACAAACCAAGTTTGAGCTACTTTATGCGCGAAAGGACAAAAAAAGTTAAAAAACCCATAAAATCACAACTTAGCACGTAATTTCAAGCATATGACTATGATTTTCAATTCTAACAACTTCAACACAATAATATATTCCAATTAGTGTTGTGTGCCAAGTTTCGTGCAAAACAAACCAAGTTTGAACTACAATATGTGCAAAAGTGACAAAAAAGCTTAAGAACCTATAAAATCGCAACAAAACACGTAATTTCTATCATAGGACTATTATTTTCTATTCTTTCCACTTCAACACAATAATAGATACCAATTAGTGTTGTGCGCCAAGTTTCGTGTAAAACAAATCAAGTTTGAGCTACTTTATGCGCGAAAGTGCTAAGCAACCTTAAAAACCAATAAAATCGCAACTTAGCGCGTAATTTCAAGCATATGAATATGATTTTCAATTCAAACCACTTCAACACAATAATATATCCCAAATAGTGTTGTGTGCCATGTTTCGTGCAAAACAAACCAAGTTTGAACTACTTTATGCGCGAAAGTGCCAAAAATGCTTAAAAACGCATAAAATCGAAACAAAACACGTAATTTCTATCATAGGTTTATTATTTTCTATTCTAACCACTTCAATACAATAATATATAGCAAATAGTGTTGTGTGCGAAGTTTCTTGCAAAACAAACCAAGTTTGAGCTATTTTATGAGCGAGAGTGCGAAGAAAGCTTAAAAACTCATAAAATCATAACTTAACACGTAATTTCTAGTATATGACTATTATTTTCAATTCTAACCACTTCAAGACAATAATATATACCAAATAGTATTGTGTGCCATGTTTCGTGCAAAACAAGCTAAGTTTGTGCTACTTCATGCGCGAAAGAGCCAAAAAAGTTTAAAAAACCCATAAAATCGCAACTCAACACGTTATTTCTTTCTTATGACTATGATTTTCAATTTTAACAACTTCAACACAATAATATACCAATTAGTGTTGTGTGCGAAGTTTCGTGTAAAACAAACCAAGTGTGATTTACTTTATGCGCGAAAGTGCAAAAAAAAGTAAAAAAACCCATAAAATCACAACTTAGCACGTAATTTCAAGCATATGACTATGATTTTCAATTCTAACAACTTCAACACAATAATATATACCAATTAGTGTTGTGTGCCAAGTTTCGTGCAAAACAAACCAAGTTTGAGCTACTTTATGCGCGAAAGTGCCAAAAAAGCTTAAAAACCCATAAAATCGCAACAAAACACGTAATTTCTATCATAAGACTATTCTTTTCTATTCTAACCACATCAATATAATAATATATACCAAATAGTTTTCTGTGCGAAGTTTCGTGAAAAAAAAAACCATGTTTTAGCTACTTCATGCGTGAATGTTCTAAGAAAGCTTAAAAACCATAAAATCGTAACTTAACACGTAATTTCAAGTATATGACTATTATTTTCAATTCTAACCACTTCAACTCAACAATATATACCAAATAGTATTGTTTGCCAAGTTTCGCGCAAAACAAACCATGTTTGAGCTACTTTGTGCGAGAAAGTGCCAAAAAAGCCAAAAAGCACATAAAATCGCAACTTATCACGTCATTTCTAGCATATGACTATTATTTTAAATTATAACTACTTAAATACAATATAATATACCAAAAACTGTTATGTGCCATAAAATCCAAATTTAACACGTTATTTCTTTCATATGACTATGATTTTAAATTCTAACCACTTCAACACAATAATATACCAATTAATGTTGTGTGCCATGTTTCGTGCAAAACAAACCAAGTTTGATCTACTTTATGCGCGAAAGAGCAAAAAAAAATTAAAAAACCCATAATCTCACAACTTAGCACGTAATTTCAAGCATATGACTATGATTTTCAATTCTAAGAACTTCAACACAATAATATATACCTATTAGTGTTGTGTGCCAAGTTTCGGGCAAAACAAACCAAGTATACTACTTTATGCGCAAAAGTGCCAAAAAAGCTTAAAAACCCATAAAATCACAACTTAACACGTTATTTCTTGCATATGACTATAATTTTCAATTCTAACCACTTCAACACAATAATATACCAATTAGTGTAGTGTGCCAAGTTTCGTGCAAAACAAACCAAGTTTGATCTACTTTATGCGGGAAAGAGCAAAAAAAAGTTAAACAACCCATAATATCACAACTTAGCACGTAATTTCAAGCATATGACTATGATTTTCAATTCTAAGAACTTCAACACAATAATATATACCAATTAGTGTTGTGTGCCAAGTTTCGTGCAAAACAAACCAAGTTTAAGCTACTTAATGCGCGGAAGTGCCAAAATAGCTTAAAAACCCAGAAAATCGCAACTTAACACGTAATTTCTATCATAGGACTATTTTTCTCAATTATAACCATTTCAACACAATAATATATACCAAATAGTATTGTGTGGCAAGTTTCTTGCAAAACAAACAAAGTTCGTGCTACTTCATGCGCGAAAGTGCCAAAATAGCTTAAAAACACATAAAATCGCAACTTAGCACGTAATTTCAAACATAAAACTATGATTTTAAATTCTAACCACTTCAACAGAATAATATTTACCAAATAGTGTTGTGTGCCAAGTTTCATGCAAAACAAAGCAAGTTTAAGCTACTTTATGCGCGAAAAAGCCAAAAAAGCTTAAAAACCCATAAAATCATACTTTATGACTATGATTTTCAATTCTAACCACTTCAACAAAATAATATACCAATTAGTGTTGTGTGCCAAGTTTGATCTACTTTATGCGCAAAAGTGCAAAAAAAAGTTAAAAAAAACCATAAAATCACAACTTAGCGTGTAATTTCAAGCATATGACTATGATTTTCAATTCTAACAACTTCAACACAATAATATATACCAATTAGTGTTGTGTGCCAAGTTTCGTGGAAAACAAACCAAGTTTGAGCTACTTTATGCGCGAAAGTGCCAAAAAAGCTTAAAAACCCATAAAATCGCAACTTCACACGTTATTTCTTGCATATGACTATAATTTTCAATTCTAACCACTTCAAAAAAATAATATACCAATTAGTGTTGTGTGCCATGTTTTGTGCAAAACAAACCAAGTTTAAGCTACGTAAAGCGCGAAAGTGCCAAAAAAGCTTAAAAACCCATAAAATCGCAACAAAACACGTAATTTCTATCATAGGACTATTATTTTCTATTCTTACCACTTCAACACAATAATATATACCAAATAGTGTTGTGCGCCAAGTTTCGTGCAAAACAAACCAAGTTTGAGCTACTTTATGCGCGAAAGTGCTAAGCAACCTTAAAAACCAATAAAATCGCAACTTAGCACGTAATTTCAAGCATATGAATATGATTTTCAATTCTAACCACTTCAACACAATAATATATCCCAAATAGTGTTGTGTGCCATGTTTCGTGCAAAACAAATCAAGTTTGAACTACTTTATACGCAAAAGTGCCAAAAAAGCATAAAAACCCATAAAATCGCCACAAAACACGTAATTTGTATCAAAGGACTATTATTTTCTATTCTAACCACTTCAATACAATAATATATACCAAATAGTGTTGTGTGCGAAGTTTCTAGCAAAACAAACCAAGTTTGAGCTACTTTATGTGCGAAAGTGCTAAGAAAGCTTAAAAACCCATAAAATCGTAACTTAACACGTAATTTCTAGTATAGGACTATTATCTTCAATTCGAACCACTTCAAGACAATAATATATACCAAATAGTATTGTGTGCAAAGTTTCGTGCAAAACAAGCTAAGTTTGTGCTACTTTATGCGCGAAAGTGCCAAAAAAGCTTTAAAACCCATAAAATCGCATCTTAACACGTTATTTCTTGCATATGACTATGATTTTCAATTCTAACTACTTCAACACAATAATATACCAATTAGTGTTGTGTGCCAAGATTCGTGCAAAACAAACCAAGTTTAAGCTATTTAATGCGCAAAAGTGCCAAAAAAACATTAAAACCCATAAAATCGCAACAAAACATGTAATTTCTATCATAGGACTATTATTTTCTATTCTACCACTTCAACACAATAATATATACCAAATAGTGTTGTGCGCCATGTTTCGTGCAAAACAAACCAAGTTTGTGTTACTTTATGCGCGAAAGTGCTAAGCAAGCTTAAAAACCAATAAAATCGCAACTTAGCACGTAATTTTAAGCATATGACTATGATTTTCAATTCTAACCACTTCAACACAATAATATATACCAAATAGTATTGTGTGCCAAGTTTCGTGCAAAATAAACCAACTTTGAGTTATTTTATGCGCGAAAGTGCCTAAAAAGCATAAAAGAACCTTTAAGCACAACTTACGAAGTAATATTAAGAATAGGACTATAATTTAAAATTCTAACAACTTCAACACAATAATATACCAATTAGTGTTGTGTGCCAAGTTTCGTGCAAAACAAACCAAGTTTTATCTACTTTATGTTCGAAAGTGCAAAAAAAAGTTAAAAAACCCATAAAATCACAACTTAGCACATAATTTCAAGCATATGACTATGATTTTCAATTCTACCAACTTCAACACAACAATATATACCAAATAGCGTTGTGTGCCAAGGTTCGTGCAAAACAAATAAAGTTTGAGCTACTTTATGCGCGAAAGTGCCAAAAAAACTTAAAAACCCATAAAATAGCAACAAAACACGTAATTTCTATCATAGGACTATTATTCTAAATTATAACCACTTCAACAAAATAATATATACCAAATAGAATTGTGTGCCATGTTTCGTGCAAAATAAACCAAGTTTGAGCTAATTTATGCGCTAAAGTGCCTAAAAAGCATAAAAGAACCTTTAAGCGCAACTTACGAAGTAATATTAAAAATATGACTATAATTTACATTCTAACCACTTCAACAAAATAATTTATACCAAATAGTGTTGTGTGCCAAGTTTCGTGCAAAACAAACCAAGTTTTAGCTTCTTTATGCGTGAAAGTGCCAAAAAAGCTTAAAAACCCATAAAATCGCAACAAAACATGTAATTTCTATCATAGGACTATTATTCCCAATTATAACCATTTCAATACCAAATAGTATTCTGTGCCAACTTTCGTGCAAAATATACTAAGTTTGAGCTAATTTATGTGCAAAAGTGCCTAAAAAGCATAAAAGAACCTTTAAGCGCAACTTACGAAGTAATATTAAGAATATGACTATGATTTACAATTCTAACCACTTCAACAAAATAATTTATACCAAATAGTATTGTGTGCCAAGTTTCGTGCAAAACAAACAATGTTTGAGCTACTTTATGCGTGATTGTGCATATAAAGCTTAAAAACCCATAAAATCGCAACAAAACACGTAATTTCTATCATAGGACTATTATTCTCAATTATAACCATTTCAACACAATAATATAAACTAAATAGTGTTGTGTGCCAAGTTTCGTGCAAAATATATACCAAGTTTAAGATAATTTATGCGCGAAAGTGCCTAAAAAGCTTAAAAGAACCTTTAAGCGCAACTTACGAAGTAATATTAAGAATATGATTAAGATTTACAATTCTAACCACTTCAACAAAATAATTTTTACCAAATAGTATTGTGTGCCATGTTTCGTGCAAAACAAACAAAGTTTGAGCTACTTTATGCGCGAAAGTGCCAATAAAGCTTAAAAACCCATAAAATCGCAAAAAAACACGTAATTTCTATCATAGGACTATTATTCTCAATTATAACCACTTCAACAAAATAATATATACCAAATAGTATTGTGTGCCAAGGTTTCATGCGAAATAAAGCAAGTTTGAGCTAATTTACGCGCGAAAGTGCCAAAAAAGCTTTAAAAACCCTTAAAAACGTAAGTTACCTAGAAATATTAAGAATATGACTATGATATAAAATTCTAACCACTTCAACAAAATAATATATACCAAATAGTGTTGTGTGCCAAGTTTCGTGGAAAACAAACCATGTTTGAGCTACATTATGCGCGAAAGAGCCAAAAAAGCTTAAAAGCCCATAAAATCGCAACTTAGCACGTAATTTCAAGCATATAACTATTCTAACCACTTCAACAAATTAATATTTACCAAATAGTTTTGTGTGCCAAGTTTCATGCAAAGAAAACCAAGTTTAACCTACTTTATGCGCGAAAGAGCAAAAAAAGCTTAAAAAACCATAAAATCGCAACTTAAAACGTTATTTCTTGCATCTTACTATGATTTTCAATTCTAACCACTTCAACACAATTATATACCAATTAGTGTTATGTGCCGAGTTTCGTAAAAAATAAACAAAGTTTAAGCTACTTAATGCGTGAAAGTGCCAAAAAAGCATAAAAACCCACAAAATCGCAACAAAACACGTAATTTCTATCATAGGACTATTATTTTCTATTCTTACCACTTCAACACAACACGAAAATGCAAAAAAAACCTAGAAAATCACAACTGAGCACGTAATTTCATGCATATAACTATGATTATCAATTCTAACAACTTCAACACAATAATATATACCAATTAATGTTGTGTGCCATGTTTCGTGCAAAACAAACAAAGTTTTAGCTTCTCTATGCGCGAAAGTGCCAAAAAAGCTTAAAAACCTTAAAATCGCAACAAAACACGTGATTTCTATCCTAGGACTATTATTCTCGATTATAACCATTTCAATACCAAATAGTATTGTGTGCCAAGTTTCGTGCAAAATATACTAAGTTTGAGCTAATTTATGTGCAAAAGTGCCTAAAAAGCATAAAAGAAACTTTAAGCGCAACTTACAAAGTAATATTAAGAATATGACTATGATTTACAATTCTAACCACTTCAACAAAATAATTGATACCAAACAGTATTGTGTGCCAGGTTTCGTGCAAAACAAACAAAGTTTGAGCTACTTTATGCGCGATTGTGCAGATAAAGCTTATAAACCCATAAAGTCGCAACAAAACACGTAATTTCTATCATAGGACTATTATTCTCAATTATAACCATTTCAACACAATAATATATACCAAATAGTATTGTGTGGCAAGTTTCGTGCAAAATATACCAAGTTTGAGCTAATTTATGCGCGAAAAGTGCCTAAAAAGCATAAAAGAATCTTTAAGTGCAACTTACGAAGTAATATTAAGAATATGACTATGATTTACAATTCTAACCACTTCAACAAAATAATTTAGACCAAATAGTATTGTGTGCCATGTTTCGTGCTAAATAAACCAAATTTGAGCTAATTTATGCGCGAAAGTGCCAAAAAAGCTAAAAAAACCTTAAAATCGCAACTTACTTAGAAATATTAAGAATATGACTATGATATACAATTCTAACCACTTCAACAAAATAATATATACCAAATAGTGTTGTGTGCCAAGTTTCGTGGAAAACAAACCAAGTTTGAGCTACATTATGCGCGAAAGAGCCAAAAAAGCTTTAAAGCGCATAAAATCGTATCTTAACACGTAATTTCTAGTATAGGACTATTATTTTCAATTCTAACCACTTCAAGACAATAATATTTACCAAATAGTATTGTGCGCCAAGTTTCGTGCAAAACAAACTAAGTTTGTGCTACTTTATGCGAGAAAGTGCCAAAATAGATTAAAAACTCATAAAATCGCAACTTAGCACGTAATTTCAACCATATAACTATGATTTTAAATTCTAACCACTTCAACACAATAATATTTACCAAATAGTGTTGTGTGCCAAGTTTCATGCAAAAAAAACCAAGTTTAAGCTACTTTATGCGCGAAAGAGCCAAAAAAGCTTAAAAACCCATAAAATCGCAACTTAACACGTTATTTCTTGCATTTGACTATGATTTTCAATTTTAACCACTTCAACACAATAATATACGAATTAGTGTTGTGTGCCAAGTTTCGTGCAAAACAAACCAAGTTTAAGCTACTTAATGCGCGAAGATGCCAAAAAAGCTTAAAAACCCATAAAATCGCAACAAAACACGTAATTTTCTATCATAGGACTATTATTTTCTATTCTTACCACATCAACAGAATAATATATACCGGATAGTGTTGTGCGCCAAGTTTCGTGTAAAGCAAACCAAGTTTGATCTACTTTATGCACGAAAATTCAAAAAAAAGTTAAAAAACCTAGAAAATCACAACTGAGCACGTAATTTCAAGCATATAACTATGATTATCAATTCTAACAATTTCAACACAATAATATATACCAATTAGTGTTGTGTGCCTTGTTTCGTGCAAAACAAACAAAGTTTGAGCTTCTTTATGCGCGAAAGTGCAAAAAACGCTTAAAAACCTATAAAATCACAACAAAACACGTAATTTCTAGCATAGGACTATTATTCTCAATTATAACCATTTCAATATCAATTAGTATTGTGTGCCAAGTTTCGTGCAAAATAAACTAAGTTTGAGCTAATTTATACGCGAAAGTGCCTAAAAAGCATAAAAGAACCTTTAAGCGCAACTTACGAAGTAATATTAAGAATATGACTATGATTTACAATTCTAACCACTTAAACAAAATAATTTATACCGAATAGTATTGTGTGCCAAGTTTCGTGCAAAACAAACAAAGTTTGAGCTACTGTATGCGCGATTGTGCCAATAGAGCTTAAAAACCCATAAAATCGCAACAAAACATGTAATTTCTATCATAGGACTATTATTCTCAATTATAACCATTTCAACACAATAATATATACCAAATAGTATTGTGTGGCAACTTTCGTGCAAAATATACCAAGTTTGAGCTAATCTAAGCGCGAAAGTGCCAAAACAGCATAAAAGAACCTTTAAGTGCAACTTACGAAGTAATATTAAGAATATGACTATGATTTAAAATTCTAACCACTTCAACAAAATAATTTAGACCAAATATTTTTGTGTGCCATGTTTCGTGCAAAACAAACAAAGTTTGAGCTACTTTATGCGCGAAAGTGCCAATAAAGCTTAAAAACCCATAAAATCGCAAAAAAACACGTAATTTCTATCATAGACTATTATTCTCAATTATAACCACTTCAACAAAATAATATAGACCAAATAGTATTGTGTGCCAAGTTTCATACGAAATAAAGCAAGTTTGAGCTAATTTACGCCCGAAAGTGCCAAAAAAGCTTTAAAAACCCTTAAAATCGTAAGTTACCTAGTAATATTAAGAATATGACTATGATATAAAATTCTAACCACTTCAACAAAATAATATATACCAAATAGTGTTGTGTGCCAAGTTTCGTGGAAAACAAACCAAGTTTGAGCTACATTATGCGCGAAAGAGCCAAAAAAGCTTAAAAGCCCATAAAATCGTAACTTAACACGTAATTTCAATCATATAACTATTCTAACCACTTCAACAAATTAATATTATTTTCAATTTTAACCACTTCTAGACAATAATATTTACCAAATAGTATTGTGTGCCTAGTTTCGTGCAACACAAACTAAGTTTGTGCTACTTTATGCGCGAAAGTGCAAAAATAGCTCAAAAACCCATAAAATCGCAACTTAGCACGTAATTTCAAGCATATAACTATTCTAACCACTTCAACAAATTAATATTTACCAAATAGTTTTGTGTGCCAAGTTTCATGCAAAGAAAACCAAGTTTAACCTACTTTATGCGCGAAAGAGCAAAAAAAGCTTAAAAAACCATAAAATCGCAACTTAAAACGTTATTTCTTGCATCTGACTATGATTTTCAATTCTAACCACTTCAACACAATTATATACCAATTAGTGTTATGTGCCGAGTTTCGTGAAAAATAAACAAAGTTTAAGCTACTTAATGCGGTGAAAGAGCCAAAAAAGCTTAAAAACCCATAAAATCGCAACTTAACACGTTATTTCTTGCATTTGACTATGATTTTCAATTTAACCACTTCAACACAATAATATACGAATTAGTGTTGTGTGCAAGTTTCGTGCAAAACAAACCAAGTTTAAGCTACTTAATGCACGAAGATGCCAAAAAAGCTTAAAAACCCATAAAATCGCAACAAAACACGTAATTTTCTATCATAGGACTATTATTTTCTATTCTTACCACATCAACAGAATAATATATACCGGATAGTGTTGTGCGCCATGTTTCGTGTAAAGCAAACCAAGTTTGATCTACTTTATGCACGAAAATTCAAAAAAGAGTTAAAAAACCTAGAAAATCACAACTGAGCACGTAATTTCAAGCATATAACTATGATTATCAATTCTAACAATTTCAACACAATAATATATACCAATTAGTGTTGTGTGCCTTGTTTCGTGCAAAACAAACAAAGTTTGAGCTTCTTTATGCGCGAAAGTGCAAAAAACGCTTAAAAACCTATAAAATCGCAACAAAACACGTAATTTCTAGCATAGGACTATTATTCTCAATTATAACCATTTCAATATCAATTAGTATTGTGTGCCAAGTTTCGTGCAAAATAAACTAAGTTTGAGCTAATTTATAGCCGAAAGTGCCTAAAAAGCATAAAAGAACCTTTAAGCGCAACTTACGAAGTAATATTAAGAATATGACTATGATTTACAATTCTAACCACTTAAACAAAATAATTTATACCGAATAGTATTGTGTGCCAAGTTTCGTGCAAAACAAAAAAAGTTTGAGCTACTTTATGCACGATTGTGCCAATAAAGCTTAAAAACCCATAAAATCGCAACAAAACACGTAATTTCTTTCATAGGACTGTTATTCTCAATTATAACCATTTCAACACAATAATATATACCAAATAGTATTGTGTGGCAACTTTCGTGCAAAATATACCAAGTTTGAGCTAATTTAAGCGCGAAAGTGCCAAAACAGCATAAAAGAACCTTTAAGTGCAACTTACGAAGTAATATTAAGAATATGACTATGATTTACAATTCTAACCACTTCAACAAAATAATTTAGACCAAATATTTTTGTGTGCCATGTTTCGTGCAAAAATAACAAAGTTTGAGCTACTTTATGCGCGAAAGTGCCAATAAAGCTTAAAAACCCATAAAATCGCAAAAAAACACGTAATTTCTATCATAGGACTATTATTCTCAATTATAACCACTTCAACAAAATAATTTATACCAAATAGTATTGTGTGCCAAGTTTCGTGCTAAATAAACCAAATTTGAGCTAATTTATGCGCGAAAGTGCCAAAAAAACCTTAAAATCGCAACTTACCTAGAAATATTAAGAATATCACTATGATATACAATTCTAACCACTTCAACAAAATAATATATACCAAATAGTGTTGTGTGCAAAGTTTCGTGGAAAACAAACCATGTTTGAGCTACATTATGCGCGAAAGAGCCAAAAAAGCTTAAAAGCCCATAAAATCGTATCTTAACACGTAATTTCTAGTATAGGACTATTATTTTAATTCTAACTACTTCAAGGCAATAATATTTACCAAATAGTATTGTGGGCCAAGTTTCGTGCAAAACAAACTAAGTTTGTGCTACTTTATGCGAGAAAGTGCCAAAATAGCTTAAAAACTCATAAAATCGCAACTTAGCACGTAATTTCAAGCATATAACTATGATTTTAAATTCTAACCATATCAACACAATAATATTTACCAAATATGTTGTGTGCCAAGTTTCATGCAAAAAAACCAAGTTTAAGCTACTTTATGCGCGAAAGAGCCAAAAAAGCATAAAAACCCAAAAAATCGCAACTTAACACGTTATTTCTTGCATATGACTATGATTTTCAATTCTAACCACTTCAACACAATAATATACCAATTAGTGTTATGTGCCAAGTTTCGTGCAAAACAAACCAAGTTTAAACTACTTAATGCGCGAAAGTACCAAAAAAGCTTAAAAACCCAAAAAATCGCAACAAAACACGTAATTTCTATCATAGGACTATTATTCTCAATTATAACCACTTCAACAAAATAATATATACCAAATAGTATTGTGTGCCAAGTTTCGTGCTAAATAAACAAAATTTGAGCTAATTTATGCGCGAAAGTGCCAAAAAAACCTTTAAATCGCAACTTACCTAGAAATAATAAGAATATCACTATGATATACAATTCTAACCACTTCAAAAAAATAATATATACCAAATAGTGTTGTGTGCCAAGTTCGTGGAAAACAAACCAAGTTTGAGCTACATTATGCGCGAAAGAGCCAAAAAAGCTTAAAAGTCCATAAAATCGTATCTTAACACGTAATTTCTAGTATAAGACTATTATTTTCAATTCTAACCACTTCAAGACAATAATATTTACCAAATAGTATTGTGCGCCAAGTTTCGTGCAAAACAAACTAATTTTGTGCTACTTTATGCGAGAAAGTGCCAAAATAGCTTAAAAACTCATAAAATCGCAACTTAGTAGGTAATTTCAAGCATATAACTATGATTTTAAATTCTAACCACTTCATCACAATAATATTTACCAAATAGTGTTGTGTGTCAAGTATCATGCAAAAAAACCATGTTTAAGCTACTTTATGCGCGAACGAGCCAAAAAAGCTTAAAAACCCATAAAATCGCAACTTAACACGTTATTTCTTGCATATGACTATGATTTTCAATTGTAACCACTTCAACACAATAATATACCGATTAGTGTTGTGTGCCAAGTTTCGTGCAAAACAAACCAAGTTTTACTTAATGCGCAAAAGTGTCAAAAAAGCTTAAAAACCCATAAAATCGCAACAAAACACAAGTAATTTCTATCATAGGACTATTATTTTCTATTCTTACCACATCAACAGAATAATATATACCGAATAGTGTGTGCGCCAAGTTTCGTGCAAAACAAACCAAGTTTGATCTACTTTATGCGCGAAAATGCAAAAAAAAGGTAAAAAACCTAGAAAATCACAACTTAGCACGTAATTTCAAGCATATAACTATGATTTTCAATTCTAACAACTTCAACATAATAATATATACCAATTAGTGTTGTCTGCCAAGTTTCGTGCAAAACAAACAAAGTTTGAGCTTCTTTATGCGCGAAAGTGCCAAAAATGCTTAAAAACCCATAAAATCGCAATAAAACACGTAATTTCTTTCATAGGACTATTATTCTCAATTATAACCATTTCAATGCCAAATAGTATTGTGTGCCAAGTTTCGTGCAAAATATACTAAGTTTGAGCTAATTTATGCGCGAAAGTGCTAAAAAGCATAAAAGAACCTTTAGCGCAACTTACGAAGTAATATTAAGAATATGACTATGATTTACAATTCTAACCACTTCAACAAAATAATTTATACCGAATAGTATTGTGTGCCAAGTTTCGTGCAAAACAAAAAAAGTTTGAGCTACTTTATGCACGATTGTGCCAATAAAGCTTAAAAACCCATAAAATCGCAACAAAACACGTAATTTCTTTCATAGGACTGTTATTCTCAATTATAACCATTTCAACACAATAATATATACCAAATAGTATTGTGTGGCAACTTTCGTGCAAAATATACCAAGTTTGAGCTAATTTAAGCGCGAAAGTGCCAAAACAGCATAAAAGAACCTTTAAGTGCAACTTACGAAGTAATATTAAGAATATGACTATGATTTACAATTCTAACCACTTCAACAAAATAATTTAGACCAAATATTTTTGTGTGCCATGTTTCGTGCAAAAATAACAAAGTTTGAGCTACTTTAGCGCGAAAGTGCCAATAAAGCTTAAAAACCCATAAAATCGCAACAAAACACGTAATTTCTATCATAGGACTATTATTCTCAATTATAACCACTTCAACAAATTAATATATACCAAATAGTATTGTGTGCCAAGTTTCGTGCTAAATAAACCAAATTTGAGCTAATTTATGCGCGAAAGTGCCAAAAAAACTTAAAATCGCAACTTACCTAGTAATATTAAGAATATTACTATGATATACAATTCTAACCACTTCAACAAAATAATATATACCAATAGTGTTGTGTGCAAAGTTTCGTGGAAAACAAACCATGTTTGAGCTACATTATGCGCGAAAGAGCCAAAAAAGCTTAAAAGCCCATAAAATCGTATCTTAACACGTAATTTCTAGTATAGGACTATTATTTTAATTCTAACCACTTCAAGGCAATAATATTTACCAAATAGTATTGTGGGCAAATTTTCGTGCAAAACAAACTAAGTTTGTGCCACTTTATCGGAGAAAGTGCCAAAATAGCTTAAAAACTCATAAAATCGCAACTTAGCACGTAATTTCAAGCATATAACTATGATTTTAAATCTAACCATATCAACACAATAATATTTACCAAATAGTGTTGTGTGCCATGTTTCATGCAAAAAAAACCAAGTTTAAGCTACTTTATGCACGAAGAAGCCAAAAAAGCATAAAAACCCAAAAAATCGCAACTTAACACGTTATTTCTTGCATATGACTATGATTTTCAATTCTAACCACTTCAACACAATAATATACCAATTAGTGTATGTGCCAAGTTTCGTGCAAAACAAACCAAGTTTAAGCTACTTAATGCGCGAAAGTGCCAAAAAAGCTTACAAACCCAAAAAATCGCAACAAAACACATAATTTCTATCATAGGACTATTATTCTCAATTATAACCACTTCAACAAATTAATATATACCAAATAGTATTGTGTGCCAAGTTTCGTGCTAAATAAACAAAATTTGAGCTAATTTATGCGCGAAAGTGCCAAAAAAACCTTTAAATCGCAACTTACCTAGAAATAATAAGAATATCACTATGATATACAATTCTAACCACTTCAAAAAAATAATATATACCAAATAGTGTTGTGTGCCAAGTTTCGTGGAAAACAAACCAAGTTTGAGCTACATTATGCGCGAAAGAGCCAAAAAAGCTTAAAAGCCCATAAAATCGTATCTTAACACGTAATTTCTAGTATAAGACTATTATTTTCAATTCTAACCACTTCAAGACAATAATATTTACCAAATAGTATTGTGCGCCAAGTTTCGTGCAAAACAAACTAAGTTTGTGCTACTTTATGCGAGAAAGTGCCAAAATAGGTTAAAAACTCATAAAATCGCAACTTAGTAGGTAATTTCAAGCAAATAACTATGATTTTAAATTCTAACCACTTCAAAACAATAATATTTACCAAATAGTGTTGTGTGCCAAGTATCATGCAAAAAAAAACCAAGTTTAAGCTACTTTATGCGCGAAAGAGCCAAAAAAGCTTAAAAACCCATAAAATCGCAACTTAACACGTTATTTCTTGCATATGACTATGATTTTCAATTGTAACGACTTCAACACAATAATATACCGATTAGTGTTGTGTGCCAAGTTTCGTGCAAAACAAACCAAGTTTAAGCTACTTAATGCGCAAAAGTGCCAAAAAAGCTTAAAAACCCATAAAATCGCAACAAAACACAAGTAATTTCTATCATAGGACTATTATTTTCTATTCTTACCACATCAACAGAATAATATATACCGAATAGTGTTGTGCGCCAAGTTTCGTGCAAAACAAACCAAGTTTGATCTACTTTATGCGCGAAAATGCAAAAAAAGTTAAAAAACCTAGAAAATCACAACTTAGCACGTAATTTCAAGCATATAACTATGATTTTCAATTCTAACAACTTCAACATAATAATATATACCAATTAGTGTTGTCTGCCAAGTTTCGTGCAAAACAAACAAAGTTTGAGCTTCTTTATGCGCGAAAGTGCCAAAAATGCTTAAAAACCCATAAAATCGCAATAAAACACGTAATTTCTTTCATAGGAATATTATTCTCAATTATAACCATTTCAATACCAAATAGTATTGTGTGCCAAGTTTCGTGCAAAATATACTAAGTTTGAGCTAATTTATGCGCGAAAGTGCCTAAAAAGCATAAAAGAACCTTTAAGCGCAACTTACGAAGTAATATTAAGAATATGACTATGATTTACAATTCTAACCACTTCAACAAAATAATTTATACCGAATAGTAATGTGTGCCAAGTTTCGTGCAAAACAAAAAAAGTTTGAGCTACTTATGCACGATTGTGCCAATAAAGCTTAAAAACCCATAAAATCGCAACAAAACACGTAATTTCTTTCATAGGACTGTTATTCTCAATTATAACCATTTCAACACAATAATATATACCAAATAGTATTGTGTGGCAACTTTCGTGCAAAATATACCAAGTTTGAGCTAATTTAAGCGCGAAAGTGCCAAAACAGCATAAAAGAACCTTTAAGTGCAACTTACGAAGTAATATTAAGAATATGACTATGATTTACAATTCTAATCACTTCAACAAATAATTTAGACCAATATTTTTGTGTGCCATGTTTCGTGCAAAAATAACAAAGTTTGAGCTACTTTATGCGCGAAAGTGCCAATGCGCGAAAGTGCCAATAAAGCTTAAAAACCCATAAAATCGCAACAAAACACGTAATTTCTATCATAGGACTATTATTCTCAATTATAACCACTTCAACAAAATAATATATACCAAATAGTATTGTGTGCCAAGTTTCGTGCTAAATAAACCAAATTTGAGCTAATTTATGCGCGAAAGTGCCAAAAAAACCTTAAAATCGCAACTTACCTAGTAATATTAAGAATATTATTATGATATACAATTCTAACAACTTCAACAAAATAATATATACCAAATAGTGTTGTGTGCAAAGTTTCGTGGAAAACAAACCATGTTTGAGCTACATTATGCGCGAAAGAGCCAAAAAAGCTTAAAAGCCCATAAAATCGTATCTTAACACGTAATTTCTAGTATAGGACTATTATTTTAATTCTAACCACTTCAAGGCAATAATATTTACCAAATAGTATTGTGGGCAAATTTTCGTGCAAAACAAACTAAGTTTGTGCCACTTTATGCGAGAAAGTGCCAAAATAGCTTAAAAACTCATAAAATCGCAACTTAGCACGTAATTTCAAGCATATAACTATGATTTTAAATTCTAACCATATCAACACAATAATATTTACCAAATAGTGTTGTGTGCCATGTTTCATGCAAAAAAAACCAAGTTTAAGCTACTTTATGCACGAAAGAGCCAAAAAATCATAAAAACCCAAAAAATCGCAACTTAACACGTTATTTCTTGCATATGACTATGATTTTCAATTCTAACCACTTCAACACAATAATATACCAATTAGTGTTATGTGCCAAGTTTCGTGCAAAACAAACCAAGTTTAAGCTACTTAATGCGCGAAAGTGCCAAAAAAGCTTACAAACCCAAAAAATCGCAACAAAACACATAATTTCTATTATAGGACTATTATTCTCAATTATAACCACTTCAACAAATTAATATATACCAAATAGTATTGTGTGCCAAGTTTCGTGCTAAATAAACAAAATTTGAGCTAATTTATGCGCGAAAGTGCCAAAAAAACCTTTAAATCGCAACTTACCTAGAAATAATAAGAATATCACTATGATATACAATTCTAACCACTTCAAAAAAATAATATATACCAAATAGTGTTTGTGTGCCAAGTTTCGTGGAAAACAAACCAAGTTTGAGCTACATTATGCGCGAAAGAGCCAAAAAAGCTTAAAAGCCCATAAAATCGTATCTTAACACGTAATTTCTAGTATAAGACTATTATTTTCAATTCTAACCACTTCAAGACAATAATATTTACCAAATAGTATTGTGCGCCAAGTTTCGTGCAAAACAAACTAAGTTTGTGCTACTTTATGCGAGAAAGTGCCAAAATAGCTTAAAAACTCATAAAATCGCAACTTAGTAGGTAATTTCAAGCATATAACTATGATTTTAAATTCTAACCACTTCAAAACAATAATATTTACCAAATAGTGTTGTGTGCCAAGTATCATGCAAAAAAAAACCAAGTTTAAGCTACTTTATGCGCGAAAGAGCCAAAAAAGCTTAAAAACCCATAAAATCGCAACTTAACACGTTATTTCTTGCATATGACTATGATTTTCAATTGTAACCACTTCAACACAATAATATACCGATTAGTGTTGTGTGCCAAGTTTCGTGCAAAACAAACCAAGTTTAAGCTACTTAATGCGCAAAAGTGCCAAAAAAGCTTAAAAACCCATAAAATCGCAACAAAACACAAGTAATTTCTATCATAGGACTATTATTTTCTATTCTTACCACATCAACAGAATAATATATACCGAATAGTGTTGTGCGCCAAGTTTCGTGCAAAACAAACCTAGTTTGATCTACTTTATGCGCGAAAATGCAAAAAAAAGTTAAAAAACCTAGAAAATCACAACTTAGCACGTAATTTCAAGCATATAACTATGATTTTCAATTCTAACAACTTCAACATAATAATATATACCAATTAGTGTTGTCTGCCAAGTTTCGTGCAAAACAAACAAAGTTTGAGCTTCTTTATGCGCGAAAGTGCCAAAAATGCTTGAAAACCCATAAAATCGCAATAAAACACGTAATTTCTTTCATAGGACTATTATTCTCAATTATAACCATTTCAATACCAAATAGTATTGTGTGCCAAGTTTCGCGCAAAATATACTAAGTTTGAGCTAATTTATGCGCGAAAGTGCCTAAAAAGCATAAAAGAACCTTTAAGCGCAACTTACGAAGTAATATTAAGAATATGACTATGATTTACACTTCTAACCACTTCAACAAAATAATTTATACCGAATAGTATTGTGTGCCAAGTTTCGTGCAAAACAAACAAAGTTTGAGCTACTTTATGCACGATTGTGCCAATAGAGCTTAAAAACCCATAAAATCGCAACAAAACACGTAATTTCTTTCATAGGACTATTATTCTCAATTATAACCATTTCAACACAATAATATATACCAAATAGTATTGTGTGGCAACTTTCGTGCAAAATATACCAAGTTTGAGCTAATTTAAGCGCGAAAGTGCCAAAACAGCATAAAAGAACCTTTAAGTGCAACTTACGAAGTAATATTAAGAATATGACTATGATTTACAATTCTAACCACTTCAACAAAATAATTTAGACCAAATATTTTTGTGTGCCATGTTTCGTGCAAAAATAACAAAGTTTGAGCTACTTTATGCGCGAAAGTGCCAATAAAGCTTAAAAACCCATAAAATCGCAACAAAACACGTAATTTCTATCATAGGACTATTATTCTCAATTATAACCACTTCAACAAAATAATATATACCAAATAGTATTGTGTGCCAAGTTTCGTGCTAAATAAACCAAATTTGAGCTAATTTATGCGCGAAAGTGCCAAAAAAAACCTTAAAATCGCAACTTACCTAGAAATATTAAGAATATCACTATGATATACAATTCTAACCACTTCAACAAAATAATATATACCAAATAGTGTTGTGTGCAAAGTTTCGTGGAAAACAAACCATGTTTGAGCTACATTATGCGCGAAAGAGCCAAAAAAGCTTAAAAGCCCATAAAATCGTATCTTAACACGTAATTTCTAGTATAGGACTATTATTTTAATTCTAACCACTTCAAGGCAATAATATTTACCAAATAGTATTGTGGGCAAATTTTCGTGCAAAACAAACTAAGTTTGTGCCACTTTATGCGAGAAAGTGCCAAAATAGCTTAAAAACTCATAAAATCGCAACTTAGCACGTAATTTCAAGCATATAACTATGATTTTAAATTCTAACCATATCAACACAATAATATTTACCAAATAGTGTTGTGTGCCATGTTTCATGCAAAAAAAACTAAGTTTAAGCTACTATATGCACGAAAGAGCCAAAAAAGCATAAAAACCCAAAAAATCGCAACTTAACACGTTATTTCTTGCATATGACTATGATTTTCAATTCTAACTACTTCAACACAATAATATACCAATTAGTGTTATGTGCCAAGTTTCGTGCAAAACAAACCAAGTTT
>NC_080053.1:2740586-2773620 GCF_026212465.1 Amaranthus tricolor | reverse complement strand
TATGCGAGAAAGTGCCAAAATAGCTTAAAAACTCATAAAATCGCAACTTAGTAGGTAATTTCAAGCATATAACTATGATTTTAAATTCTAACCACTTCAACACAATAATATTTACCAAATAGTGTTGTGTGCCAAGTTTCATGCAAAAAAAACCAAGTTTAAGCTACTTTATGCGCGAAAGAGCCAAAAAGCTTAAAAACCCATAAAATCGCAACTTAACACGTTATTTCTTGCATATGACTATGATTTTCAATTGTAACCACTTCAACACAATAATATACAGATTAGTGTTGTGTGCCAAGTTTCGTGCAAATCAAACCAAGTTTACGCTACTTAATGCGCAAAAGTGCCAAAAAGCTTAAAAACCCATAAAATCGCAACAAAACACAAGTAATTTCTATCATAGGACTATTATTTTCTATTCTTACCACATCAACAGAATAATATATACCAAATAGTGTTGTGCGCCAAGTTTCGTGCAAAACAAACCAAGTGTGATCTACTTTATGCGCGAAAATGCAAAAAAGAGTTAAAAAACCTAGAAAATCACAACTTAACACGTAATTTCAAGCATATAACTATGATTTTCAATTTTAACAACTTCAACATAATAATATATACCAATTAGTGTTGTCTGCCAAGTTTCGTGCAAAACAAACAAAGTTTGAGTTCTTTATGCGCGAAAGTGCCAAAAAAGCTTAAAAACCCATAAAATCGCAATAAAACACGTAATTTCTTTCATAGGACTATTATTATCAATTATAACCATTTCAATACCAAATAGTATTGGTGTGCCAAGTTTCGTGCAAAATATACTAAGTTTGAGCTAATTTATGCGCGAAAGTGCCTAAAAAGCATAAAAGAACCTTTAAGCGCAACTTACGAAGTAATATTAAGAATATGACTATGATTTACAATTCTAACCACTTCAACAAAATAATTTATACCGAATAGTATTCTGTGCCAAGTTTCGTGCAAAACAAACAAAGTTTGAGCTACTTTATGCACGATTGTGCCAATAGAGCTTAAAAACCCATAAAATCGCAACAAAACAACGTAATTTCTTTCATAGGACTATTATTCTCAATTATAACCATTTCAACACAATAATATATACCAAATAGTATTGTGTGGCAAGTTTCGTGCAAAATATACCAAGTTTGAGCTAATTTATGCGCGAAAGTGCCAAAAAAGCATAAAAGAACCTTTAAGTGCAACTTACGATGTAATATTAAGAATATGACTATGATTTACAATTCTAACCACTTCAACAAAATAATTTAGATCAAATATTTTTGTGTGCCATGTTTCGTACAAAACAAACAAAGTTTGAGCTACTTTATGCGCGAAAGTGCCAATAAAGCTTAAAAACCCATAAAACGCAACAAAACACGTAATTTCTATCATAGGACTATTATTCTCAATTATAACCACTTCAACAAAATAATATATACCAAATAGTATTGTGTGCCAAGTTTCGTGCTAAATAAACCAAATTTGAGCTAATTTATGCGCGAAAGTGCCAAAAAAACCTTAAAATCGCAACTTACCTAGAAATATTAAGAATATCACTATGATATACAATTCTAACCACTTCAACAAAATAATATATACCAAATAGTGTTGTGTGCAAAGTTTTCGTGGAAAACAAACCATGTTTGAGCTACATTATGCGCGAAAGAGCCAAAAAAGCTTAAAAGCCCATAAAATCGTATCTTAACACGTAATTTCTAGTATAGGACTATTATTTTAATTCTAACCACTTCAAGGCAATAATATTTACCAAATAGTATTGTGGGCCAAGTTTCGTGCAAAACAAACTAAGTTTGTGCTACTTTATGCGAGAAGTGCCAAAATAGCTTAAAAACTCATAAAATCGCAACTTAGCACGTAATTTCAAGCATATAACTATGATTTTAAATTCTAACCATATCAACACAATAATATTTACCAAATAGTGTTGTGTGCCATGTTTCATGCAAAAAAAACTAAGTTTAAGCTACTTTATGCACGAAAGAGCCAAAAAAGCATAAAAACCCAAAAAATCGCAACTTAACACGTTATTTCTTGCATATGACTATGATTTTCAATTCTAACCACTTCAACACAATAATATACCAATTAGTGTTATGTGCCAAGTTTCGTGCAAAACAAACCAAGTTTAAGCTACTTAATGCGCGAAAGTGCCAAAAAAGCTTAAAAACCCGAAAAATCGCAACAAAACACATAATTTCTATCATAGGACTATTATTCTCAATTATAACCACTTCAAGAAAATAATATATACCAAATAGTATTGTGTGCCAAGTTTCGTGCTAAATAAACAAAATTTGAGCTAATTTATGCGCGAAAGTGCCAAAAAAAACCTTTAAATCGCAACTTACCTAGAAATAATAAGAATATCACTATGATATACAATTCTAACCACTTCAAAAAAATAATATATACCAAATAGTGTTGTGTGCCAAGTTTCGTGGAAAACAAACCAAGTTTGAGCTACATTATGCGCGAAAGAGCCAAAAAAGCTTAAAAGCCCATAAAATCGTATCTTAACACGTAATTTCTAGTATAAGACTATTATTTTCAATTCTAACCACTTCAAGACAATAATATTTACCAAGTAGTATTGTGCGCCAAGTTTCGTGCAAAACAAACTAAGTTTGTGCTACTTTATGCGAGAAAGTGCCAAAATAGCTTAAAAACTCATAAAATCGCAACTTAGTAGGTAATTTCAAGCATATAACTATGATTTTAAATTCTAACCACTTCAACACAATAATATTTACCAAATAGTGTTGTGTGCCAAGTATCATGCAAAAAAAACCAAGTTTAAGCTACTTTATGCGCGAAAGAGCCAAAAAAGCTTAAAAACCCATAAAATCGCAACTTAACACATTATTTCTTGCATATGACTATGATTTTCAATTGTAACCACTTCAACACAATAATATACCGATTAGTGTTGTGTGCCAAGTTTCGTGCAAAACAAACCAAGTTTAAGCTACTTAATGCGCAAAAGTGCCAAAAAAGCTTAAAAACCCATAAAATCGCAACAAAACACAAGTAATTTCTATCATAGGACTATTATTTTCTATTCTTACCACATCAACAGAATAATATATACCGAATAGTGTTGTGCGCCAACTTTCGTGCAAAACAAACCAAGTTTGATTTACTTTATGCGCGAAAATGCAAAAAAGAGTTAAAAAACCTAGAAAATCACAACTTAGCACGTAATTTCAAGCATATAACTATGATTTTCAATTTTAACAACTTCAACATAATAATATATACCAATTAGTGTTGTCTGCCAAGTTTCGTGCAAAACAAACAAAGTTTGAGTTCTTTATGCGCGAAAGTGCCAAAAAAGCTTAAAAACCCATAAAATCGCAATAAAACACGTAATTTCTTTCATAGGACTATTATTATCAATTATAACCATTTCAATACCAAATAGTATTGTGTGCCAAGTTTCGTGCAAAATATACTAAGTTTGAGCTAATTTATGCGCGAAAGTGCCTAAAAAGCATAAAAGAACCTTTAAGCGCAACTTACGAAGTAATATTATGAATATGACTATGATTTACAATTCTAACCACTTCAACAAAATAATTTATACCGAATAGTATTCTGTGCCAAGTTTCGTGCAAAACAAACAAAGTTTGAGCTACTTTATGCACGATTGTGCCAATAGAGCTTAAAAACCCATAAAATCGCAACAAAACAACGTAATTTCTTTTCATAGGACTATTATTCTCAATTATAACCATTTCAACACAATAATATATACCAAATAGTATTGTGTGGCAAGTTTCGTGCAAAATATACCAAGTTTGAGCTAATTTATGCGCGAAAGTGCCAAAAAAGCATAAAAGAACCTTTAAGTGCAACTTACGATGTAATATTAAGAATATGACTATGATTTACAATTCTAACCACTTCAACAAAATAATTTAGATCAAATATTTTTGGTGTGCCATGTTTCGTACAAAACAAACAAAGTTTGAGCTACTTTATGCGCGAAAGTGCCAATAAAGCTTAAAAACCCATAAAACGCAACAAAACACGTAATTTCTATCATAGGACTATTATTCTCAATTATAACCACTTCAACAAAATAATATATACCAAATAGTATTGTGTGCCAAGTTTCGTGCTAAATAAACCAAATTTGAGCTAATTTATGCGCGAAAGTGCCAAAAAAACCTTAAAATCGCAACTTACCTAGAAATATTAAGAATATCACTATGATATACAATTCTAACCACTTCAACAAAATAATATATACCAAATAGTGTTGTGTGCAAAGTTCGTGGAAAACAAACCATGTTTGAGCTACATTATGCGCGAAAGAGCCAAAAAAGCTTAAAAGCCCATAAAATCGTATCTTAACACGTAATTTCTAGTATAGGACTATTATTTAATTCTAACCACTTCAAGGCAATAATATTTACCAAATAGTATTGTGGGCCAAGTTTCGTGCAAAACAAACTAAGTTTGTGCTACTTTATGCGAGAAAGTGCCAAAATAGCTTAAAAACTCATAAAATCGCAACTTAGCACGTAATTTCAAGCATATAACTATGATTTTAAATTCTAACCATATCAACACAATAATATTTACCAAATAGTGTTGTGTGCCATGTTTCATGCAAAAAAAACTAAGTTTAAGCTACTTTATGCACGAAAGAGCCAAAAAAGCATAAAAACCCAAAAAATCGCAACTTAACACGTTATTTCTTGCATATGACTATGATTTTCAATTCTAACCACTTCAACACAATAATATACCAATTAGTGTTATGTGCCAAGTTTCGTGCAAAACAAACCAAGTTTAAGCTACTTAATGCGCGAAAGTGCCAAAAAAGCTTAAAAACCCGAAAAATCGCAACAAAACACATAATTTCTATCATAGGACTATTATTCTCAATTATAACCACTTCAAGAAAATAATATATACCAAATAGTATTGTGTGCCAAGTTTCGTGCTAAATAAACAAAATTTGAGCTAATTTATGCGCGAAAGTGCCAAAAAAAACCTTTAAATCGCAACTTACCTAGAAATAATAAGAATATCACTATGATATACAATTCTAACCACTTCAAAAAAATAATATATACCAAATAGTGTTGTGTGCCAAGTTTCGTGGAAAACAAACCAAGTTTGAGCTACATTATGCGCGAAAGAGCCAAAAAAGCTTAAAAGCCCATAAAATCGTATCTTAACACGTAATTTCTAGTATAAGACTATTATTTTCAATTCTAACCACTTCAAGACAATAATATTTACCAAGTAGTATTGTGCGCCAAGTTTCGTGCAAAACAAACTAAGTTTGTGCTACTTTATGCGAGAAAGTGCCAAAATAGCTTAAAAACTCATAAAATCGCAACTTAGTAGGTAATTTCAAGCATATAACTATGATTTTAAATTCTAACCACTTCAACACAATAATATTTACCAAATAGTGTTGTGTGCCAAGTTTCATGCAAAAAAAACCAAGTTTAAGCTACTTTATGCGCGAAAGAGCCAAAAAAGCTTAAAAACCCATAAAATCGCAACTTAACACGTTATTTCTTGCATATGACTATGATTTTCAATTGTAACCACTTCAACACAATAATATACAGATTAGTGTTGTGTGCCAAGTTTCGTGCAAATCAAACCAAGTTTAAGCTACTTAATGCGCAAAAGTGCCAAAAAAGCTTAAAAACCCATAAAATCGCAACAAAACACAAGTAATTTCTATCATAGGACTATTATTTTCTATTCTTACCACATCAACAGAATAATATATACCAAATAGTGTTGTGCGCCAAGTTTCGTGCAAAACAAACCAAGTGTGATCTACTTTATGCGCGAAAATGCAAAAAAGAGTTAAAAAACCTAGAAAATCACAACTTAGCACGTAATTTCAAGCATATAACTATGATTTTCAATTTTAACAACTTCAACATAATAATATATACCAATTAGTATTGTCTGCCAAGTTTCGTGCAAAACAAACAAAGTTTGAGTTCTTTATGCGCGAAAGTGCCAAAAAAGCTTAAAAACCCATAAAATCGCAATAAAACACGTAATTTCTTTCATAGGACTATTATTCTCAATTATAACCATTTCAATACCAAATAGTATTGTGTGCCAAGTTTCGTGCAAAATATACTAAGTTTGAGCTAATTTATGCGCGAAAGTGCCTAAAAAGCATAAAAGAACCTTTAAGCGCAACTTACGAAGTAATATTAAGAATATGACTATGATTTACAATTCTAACCACTTCAACAAAATAATTTATACCGAATAGTATTCTGTGCCAAGTTTCGTGCAAAACAAACAAAGTTTGAGCTACTTTATGCACGATTGTGCCAATAGAGCTTAAAAACCCATAAAATCGCAACAAAACACGTAATTTCTTTCATAGGACTATTATTCTCAATTATAACCATTTCAACACAATAATATATACCAAATAGTATTGTGTGGCAAGTTTCGTGCAAAATATACCAAGTTTGAGCTAATTTATGCGCGAAAGTGCCAAAAAAGCATAAAAGAACCTTTAAGTGCAACTTACGATGTAATATTAAGAATATGACTATGATTTACAATTCTAACCACTTCAACAAAATAATTTAGATCAAATATTTTTGTGTGCCATGTTTCGTACAAAACAAACAAAGTTTGAGCTACTTTATGCGCGAAAGTGCCAATAAAGCTTAAAAACCCATAAAACGCAACAAAACACGTAATTTCTATCATAGGACTATTATTCTCAATTATAACCACTTCAACAAAATAATATATACCAAATAGTATTGTGTGCCAAGTTTCGTGCTAAATAAACCAAATTTGAGCTAATTTATGCGCGAAAGTGCCAAAAAAACCTTAAAATCGCAACTTACCTAGAAATATTAAGAATATCACTATGATATACAATTCTAACCACTTCAACAAAATAATATATACCAAATAGTGTTGTGTGCAAAGTTTCGTGGAAAACAAACCATGTTTGAGCTACATTATGCGCGAAAGAGCCAAAAAAGCTTAAAAGCCCATAAAATCGTATCTTAACACGTAATTTCTAGTATAGGACTATTATTTTAATTCTAACCACTTCAAGGCAATAATATTTACCAAATAGTATTGTGGGCCAAGTTTCGTGCAAAACAAACTAAGTTTGTGCTACTTTATGCGAGAAAGTGCCAAAATAGCTTAAAAACTCATAAAATCGCAACTTAGCACGTAATTTCAAGCATATAACTATGATTTTAAATTCTAACCATATCAACACAATAATATTTACCAAATAGTGTTGTGTGCCATGTTTCATGCAAAAAAAACTAAGTTTAAGCTACTTTATGCACGAAAGAGCCAAAAAAGCATAAAAACCCAAAAAATCGCAACTTAACACGTTATTTCTTGCATATGACTATGATTTTCAATTCTAACCACTTCAACACAATAATATACCAATTAGTGTTATGTGCCATGTTTCGTGCAAAACAAACCAAGTTTAAGCTACTTAATGCGCGAAAGTGCCAAAAAAGCTTAAAAACCCGAAAAATCGCAACAAAACACATAATTTCTATCATAGGACTATTATTCTCAATTATAACCACTTCAAGAAAATAATATATACCAAATAGTATTGTGTGCCAAGTTTCGTGCTAAATAAACAAAATTTGAGCTAATTTATGCGCGAAAGTGCCAAAAAAAACCTTTAAATCGCAACTTACCTAGAAATAATAAGAATATCACTATGATATACAATTCTAACCACTTCAAAAAAATAATATATACCAAATAGTGTTGTGTGCCAAGTTTCGTGGAAAACAAACCAAGTTTGAGCTACATTATGCGCGAAAGAGCCAAAAAAGCTTAAAAGCCCATAAAATCGTATCTTAACACGTAATTTCTAGTATAAGACTATTATTTTCAATTCTAACCACTTCAAGACAATAATATTTACCAAGTAGTATTGTGCGCCAAGTTTCGTGCAAAACAAACTAAGTTTGTGCTACTTTATGCGAGAAAGTGCCAAAATAGCTTAAAAACTCATAAAATCGCAACTTAGTAGGTAATTTCAAGCATATAACTATGATTTTAAATTCTAACCACTTCAACACAATAATATTTACCAAATAGTGTTGTGTGCCAAGTTTCATGCAAAAAAAACCAAGTTTAAGCTACTTTATGCGCGAAAGAGCCAAAAAAGCTTAAAAACCCATAAAATCGCAACTTAACACGTTATTTCTTGCATATGACTATGATTTTCAATTGTAACCACTTCAACACAATAATATACCGATTAGTGTTGTGTGTCAAGTTTCGTGCAAATCAAACCAAGTTTAAGCTACTTAATGCGCAAAAGTGCCAAAAAAGCTTAAAAACCCATAAAATCGCAACAAAACACAAGTAATTTCTATCATAGGACTATTATTTTCTATTCTTACCACATCAACAGAATAATATATACCAAATAGTGTTGTGCGCCAAGTTTCGTGCAAAACAAACCAAGTGTGATCTACTTTATGCGCGAAAATGCAAAAAAGAGTTAAAAAACCTAGAAAATCACAATTTAGCACGTAATTTCAAGCATATAACTATGATTTTCAATTTTAACAACTTCAACATAATAATATATACCAATTAGTATTGTCTGCCAAGTTTCGTGCAAAACAAACAAAGTTTGAGTTCTTTATGCGCGAAAGTGCCAAAAAAGCTTAAAAACCCATAAAATCGCAATAAAACACGTAATTTCTTTCATAGGACTATTATTCTCAATTATAACCATTTCAACACAATAATATATACCAAATAGTATTGTGTAGCAAGTTTCGTGCAAAATATACCAAGTTTGAGCTAATTTATGCGCGAAAGTGCCAAAAAAGCATAAAAGAACCTTTAAGTGCAACTTACGATGTAATATTAAGTGTTGATTCAATTAGGAACGGGAACAGCAACAAGAGGGGGGGGTGAATTGTTGTTGTTGCAAGTTTAAGCGATTATGCCCTGTTTTTGCGGAATTATTCAAAATAAATAAAGCTTAAACTAAGAGCAAAATAATAAGAGAGACACACGATTTTACGTGGAAACCTTTTGGGCCTAAACAAAAGGAAAAACCACGACCACTTGGGATTTCTAACAACTTCACTATGTTTAAGGCAATTAGTTACAATTACAATAAACACCTTACTTCACTCGAAGCGAAACAACTAGGCCAACTCTTCATTCTCTAATTGCTTTACTCAAAGCAACAAACTTAGCTTTACAATAAGCTAATCCTCTCTAGCTTCACTAAAAGCTATCTAACTTCCCCCTTAGACTCACTCGAGTCTAATTACATAAACTCTCAAAATCCCTTACAAAAAGGATAGAAATTCTCTAAAATAAATCAAAGAGTTGCACAAGTAAATATTATGAATTAATTGGCAATTTAAAAGCACAAAATATTACTTGTAGAATTTCAAAATCAAACGCACAAAAATTATTTTTCTCTTAAAGCATGCGTTAATTCTCTATTTTAAAAAAAACCGAGCTAGTTAGCTTATTTATAATAAAATAAATTTCTAAAAATAGAAAAATATTCCAACCCATTATCCTTAGTCATGGATCAATGAATGATGCTGAATGAATCACAAAACGGTTAATACTTCAGCCTTTGAATAAATCAAACAAACGGTTAAGGCAATCAGTAACCGCTATTTCCTGATAACCGCTGTTCCCTAATAACCGCTGTTCCCTAATAACCGCTGTTCCCTAAAGTAGCAGTTTCTTCAGTAGTAATTCCTGTTCCCCAAATTAATGGCTGGAACTTCATGCTATTTTTAGAAAACAGTTTAGTAAAACGGTTATCTTTTGACTAATTCTAAAAACGGTTATCTTTTGACTAAATCTTAGAAAATGGTTATTTTTACTATTTTTAGGAAAAGATTAATTTTATTATTTTTCAGAAAATCCAAAAATAATTAAGACCTAACTGCTGTTCCTACTTTTTAGTAGATCCAAGTTTATCTCCTAAAAATAAGGAATTAATCTTGAAACCACCACGTAAGGAATTTTAGAAATTCTTTTTGCCAATTAACTTTAATAAACTAATGCAACCAATTAATTTAAATACATTAACTAAAAAATAAAAGATAGAATTTATTAGCTAACGTAAATTGACTTCAGTTTGGGAACACTGCGCTGTCTCCAAATTCCAACTTGCTAGAACATCAAACCTGGGAACAGTAGACTTCCTGTCTCCATTTTACATCCCACGTGATATACTCTTCTAACATCTCTTGAAACCTTTTGACATGTATATTCCCATGAACTAAGCCATAGGTACTATCAACGATCACAATTAATCGGATATCGACCTGCACAAAATCTCTAAACACATATTTGCTAAAGTGTAGTCATCATCAAAACTCAAGAGGTCCAACAAATTCCCCCTTTTTGATGATGACAAACTTTTCAAACAAACTTAAAAACAAAATAGAGTAAACCAATGTTGAAGAGTATGTTAGAGATCAAAACAACTCTTCTTAACTAAATGTCATGAAACCAGTTACTCTAGAAATAATCAAAACAACAACTTTATATTATTTCAGCATAAAATCAAACAATGAAAAAAAATGCAGATCAGATTTAATCCATAATCATCCATAATCAGAGCTAAAAGAAATTAGCATAAACAAACAACTAACCAAAACCAGAAATCAGTATCTTAATCCTTAATGCAATGAGAAACCTAGTTTACAACTAACAACACAAACATCAGAAAAACAAACCAAACCAGCACCTTAATCCATAAGTCCAACATAATAGATTTAACTAAATCTCAAACATGCTCAAGCATTATTTAAGTTTGTGCCAAATATTCCCCCTTTTGACATCATTCAAAAAGAAGATAAGCAATCAAACCACAGCACTAAACATATAGTTATAGTCAAAGAGAGAATAAGGATGCACAAATTAAAAAGCAATAACAATGAATGCAAGCATGATAAGCAATGACTAATCAAACCTAACAGTTAGTAGCATATGTAAAAAGGTTTAACAAAGTTAACAATGTTTAAGAGGTGTACCCCAGCTGGTACCAAAAGACAAAGAAATTGTTTGGTGACAGAGATAGTAGCAATGAAACATAAAAGATATTAAAGGAGAACTAGGAAGCAGGGGCATCTTCATCAATATATTCTGTTTCCACCTCCACTGTATCCAATTTAGCACCAAGACGAGCCTCCATTTGAGTCATCTGGTCAGCTAATGAGGCTAGGGAAACACGAATCTCATCTTGAAATTTGAAGAAGCGATCCTGCAAATCATCAAGCTTGAGGAGAATGGAGTATAAGGGGGCAGTAGGAACGGTTGCCTGATCAAAGCTTTGTCTGTGAAATGATGGTGGTGGTGATCTTGGTGTTGGTGATGGTGGTGGTGATGGGAAATGATGGGATGGTGGAGTGGTTGGCTTTGGTGAGGGAAAACTACTGGGTTCAGCCCTAGAGTCATCATCATGAGCAACTTCAGGTCTCATCCCCTTGTCTTCTTCCTCCTTATCAGAAGGAACAACCTCCTGTTCCTTAACTCCAGCTCCTTCTTTCTCCTGTTCCTCCTTTTCAACTTCTTTTTCCTGTTCCTCCTGTTCCTCCTTTTCCTTCCCTTCTTCCTTCTGTTTTTCCTTCTCCTTCTCCTCTTCCTCCTGTTCCTCATCATCAGAATCAATCTCAACTTGTTCCACAGCATTTTCAAGGATCCCTTCCTCATTTAATTGAAGGCGCAAATTGCTCAAACATTTTGCACCTATCATGTTACTGGAACCCATTGGAAAATTATAATCACCAAGTGGAATATCAAATTTGGAGAAAATCCAGGACAACAAACCACCATAGCCTACCATACATCTTTTGGCTATACAATCATTTAAATGCGAAATCATCAAGGAAGGAAAATTAATCTTTATATTGTTCACCATACAGTAAATCAAAGTGGCATCTCGAAGACTTACCTCACTACGTTTTGAATTTCGTGGTAAAATAAACCTTCGAGCAATGTTGTAGAGTAACTTGTGTAAGGGGGACAAAACATTGTGACTCACTTTACCTCTCTTTCGCCTAACACCTAAACATCTCCAAACATCCTTCTCATCAATTCCAGAAAACGCAATTTTAGACCCAACGTAGTAAACATCAAAACCAGTGGCTGGCACTCCTAGCCACTCTCCTAACGTCAAACTATCAAATTCAATTTCAATTTCTTTAATTGAACTAGAACAAACTCCATCATGAATAGAAAAATTAGAGATGAACTCACGCATAATTTCTGGGTAAATGGGATTGCAGCAGTAATCGCACATGAGTGATTCCCAATGTTGAGTTTGTAGAATTTTGTGAAATTGAGGAAAGTTTGTAGTCTCATACCATTCTTTGTCAAGGCCAAAGCCAACTGACATTTCTTTAGATAGTTCCTCAGCGTTCAAGTAGTGGGTTACCTTGATTTTCTTGACAGAACGTGTTAGAGGTGTCTTGGATCCTCTTGTTCTCTTACGGCCTGCATGAGTTTCCGGGGAGATGGGGGTTCCCTCCTGTTCTTTTGATGAAGACTCAGGCTTAGGAGTGTGAGAAGGTGGGTAGATGACTTGAAGTGGTACAGGTTGCTTCATTTTAGGATTCTGATTCTTGGTCTTCATGGATGTTTTGAGAGAGAAAAGAAAGAGTAATGGAGAAAATGACGGTTTAGGGTTGAGTGAAAGGGAAAGGGTAATGATTATGAAGTGAAAGGTGTAACGTGAGGGAGTGGGTTTATTTATGTGAGAGGTGACGGTTACTTCTATAGGTTTTAAGTGTTCCATTTTCCTTATTTATGCATTTTGACACAGAGACACGAAATGGAGACAGATGAATTCTATGATTCAACTCCTACTTCCAAAAAAAATTGCTGGAAATTTTTTTATTTTTATTATATATTTATAATAAGAAAATGATAATATTATGCTACTACCGTTTGATCAAAATAATCATGCAATCATAAGAACATCCAAAGTATATACCTTTAAAAAATGCGTACCTGATCCTATCAATAATTGATCTTTCAATCAAGTTTATTGTGGTTGATTGATCATTTTCAATTTTTATTTTGTCTCTAAGAATCATATATGACACTTCCTTTAATGCAGCTTGATCATGCCAAGTTCCAATCTCATTTTCTCATGCTGTTCCTTTGGAAGCGGTTTGGTTATGATATCTGCTATTTGCTCGTTAGTGTTTACATGCTTAACAATAATATTTTTATTTTCAACATTATCCTTAAGAAAATGATGCCTAATATGGATGTGCTTTACTCGTGAGTGATGCACTGGATCTTTGGATATGCATATGGCACTAGTATTATCGCAATAAATAGGAACACATGCATACTTAATACCAAAGTCTCTTAGCTGCTGCTTTATACATATCATTTGAGAACAGCAAGCTGCTGCTGCTACGTACTCAGCTTCAGCAGTTGATAATGCAACAGTGTTTTGTTTCTTGGAACTCCACGAAACTAAACATGAGCCAAGAAATTGTACCATACCTGACGTGCTTTTTCTATTAACAAGATCTCCTGCATAATCTGCATCACTAAAGCCTTTCAAATCAAAGACATCACTTTTAGGATAAAATAATGATAAATCATCTGTTCCCTTTAGATATCTCAAAATACGTTTTACTGCAGTTAGATGTGATTCTTTAGGGTTAGATTGAAATCTCGCACATAGACCAACACTAAATGCAATATCGGGTCTACTAGCAGTTAGATATAATAAAGATCCAATCATGCCTCTATACATAATTTGGTCAATATTTGTTCCATTTGTATCTTCATCTAATCTTAGATTAGTAGCCATGGGTGTATGGTTGGTTTTAGCGTTATTCAAGCCATATTTCTTAAGAAGTTCTTTTATATATTTTTGTTGATGAATAAAGATACCATTAGCAGTTTGTTTAATTTGCAAACCAAGAAAGAAATTTAATTCTCCTATCATGCTCATTTCAAATTCAGTGCTCATAAGGTTAGCAAATTCTTTACATAGCAATTCATTTGTGGCACCAAAAATAATATCATCAACATATATTTGAACAACTAATATATTGGAACCTTTATTCTTAAAGAATAAGGTTTTATCAATTTTACCTCTAATAAAGTCATTTTGGATCAAAAACTTTGATAGTCTTTCATACCATTGCCTTGGAGCTTGTTTCAACCCATAAAGAGCTTTATCAAGCTTATAGACATGATCAAGACACGAGGTATTCTCAAAGCCAGGCGGTTGTTCAACAAAAACTTCTTCATCAAGAAAACCATTCAAGAAAGCACATTTCACATCCATTTGATATAATTTAAAGTTCATAAATGCAGCAAGTAAAATTCTAATAGCTTCTAACCTTGCTACTGGAGCAAATGTCTCAGTATAATCAATACCTTCTTGTTGATTGTACCCTTTGACCACGAGCCTTGCTTTGTTTCTTACAATTATTCCATGCTCATCTAGTTTGTTCCGAAATACCCATTTCAAACCAATTACCTTCTTGTGTTTCGGTTTGGGTTCTAAATGCCATACTTTGTTCCTTTCAAATTCGTTCAATTCATCTTGCATGGCTACGACCCATTCCAAATCCCTTAGAGCTTCTTCGTGATTTTTGGGTTCAAGTGATGATAGGAACGCAAAATGTGCACAAAAGTTTCTCATTTGAGATCTAGTTTGTGTTCCTTTATTTAAGTCACTTACAATCAAATCAAGAGGATGGTATTTTTGATATCTCCAAGGTTTTGGCATAAAATCTCTTGTGGGAACAGTAGCATGTTCTGGTTCATCAGCTTGATTAACATTCTGTTCAACTACTGGATTGTTCTGCTCATCTGTGGGAACAGCTGGATTGGGAACAGTCTGCTGTTCCTGATGTTCTGGCAGTTCCTGAACTTGATCAGTACTTTCTGCTTCTGCTGGAACCGGCTGTTCACCAGCTGTTTCTTGATCATGCACTTTCAATTCTTCATCATCTTCCTCTAGATTTGCAAGACCTATCTTAAAATTATTTGTATCATGTTCACTTGACAAAAAATTAGTTTCATCGAAGATTATGTGAACGGATTCTTCCACACCCATTGTTCTTTTGTTATAGACTCTATATGCCTTACTTTGAGATGAGTAGCCAAGAAATACTGCTTCATCACTTCTTTCATCAAATTTACCTATATTCCGTTTTCCATTAACATGTACAAAACATTTGCATCCAAACACACGAAAATAGGCAATATTTGGTTTAACACCTTTAAACAGTTCATAGGGTGTCTTAGAAGTGATTGGTCTTATCAATACTCTATTTAAAATATAACATGCAGTACTAACAGCCTCGGCCCAAAAATTTCTAGGTAAACCACTAGCAATTAACATAGTTCTAGCCATTTCTTCTAAAGTTCTATTTTTCCTTTCTACAACACCATTTTGTTGTGGTGTTCTAGGGGCGGAAAAATTGTGACTTATTCCATGTTCATTGCAATAACTCATAAAACTTGAATTTTCAAATTCTTTACCATGATCTGACCTTATGTGAACAATTTGATTATTGGTAGATTTTTGTATTTTGTTAGCGAAAGAAACAAACTCATTAAAGGCTTCATCTTTACTAACTAGAAATAAAGTCCATGTAAATCTACTATAATCATCAACAATAACAAACACATATCTCTTGCCACTACGGCTTTGTATTCTCATAGGTCCACACAAATCCATATGTAATAATTCAAGCGTTTTTGAGGTGGTCACAACATTCTTTGGTTTAAAAGATGACCTTACTTGTTTTCCTTTGGCACAAGGATCACATATTTCATCCTTAAGGAATTTTATAGATGGTAGTCCTCTAACTAGGTCTTTAGATCTTAATGTATTAATCAATGAATAACTAGCATGACCTAGACGCTTATGCCAAAGAAGTGGGTCGTCTTCTATAACACTTAGACACGTTAGACTGTTTCTGGGAACAGTGTCCAGGTCCACCACATAAGTGTTCCCTTTTCTGATTCCCTCAAGAATGATGTCTCCTGTGTCGTTCCTAGAAATAATGCACTTTTCAGAAGTAAAGTTTACAGAGTTACCCTTATCACAAAATTGAGAAATGCTGAGTAAGTTGTGTTTCAAATTCTCGACTAAAAATACATTATCAATGGCGTGGGAACATGACCTTCCAACCTTTCCTTTGGCGATTATCTCACCCTTCATATTGTCACCGAAGGTTACTGTTCCCCCATCATAGGCTTCAAGTGAGAGAAATTTAGATTTGTCACCCGTCATATGCTTGGAACACCCACTGTCGAGATACCATGAGCTGTTCCCCCTCACTTGGACCTGTAAGATAATTAATTGTTAATTATAGGAACCCAGACTTTCTTGGGTTCCTTGTCGATCTTACATGAATCATATTTATCAATTTGAATGTTATCGACATAGTTTTTGTTAGAGACAGTATACTGTTCCCTTTTGGTGCACTGTTCCTTCAGATGGCCAGCTTTTCCACAGAAGGTACAGTACCTGTCTCTAGGAAGATCAACGTAAGCTTTCTTACTTTTGTTATTCTTAAAATATTTTAGGCCTTGTGATTTCTTACTTTTAGCATCTAGAATCCATTTGGGAGTTATTTTGATTTTCCCTTTTTCTCTTGAATTTAATTCAAGATTGTTATTGTTGTTACGGTTGGATTCCGAATTCATTTTTAAATATTGAAAATCATTGCATAAATCTTTAGTAGATGCATCTATCAATTCCTCATTTAAGCCTAATAATCTGTATTGCGATAGCTCAATGTTAAGAATAACATTTTCCTTCTTAAGTCTCTCCATATTTTCCTTTAGGATTATATTTTGGTCCAACAAACCGAAAAATCTGTTTTGGACATCATGTCTAAAGGTGTTTATGTATGAGACATGGTCTTTGCTTACCTTAAGTTCCTTTTCTAACTTGAGACACTTATCATTGCAATTTTCAAGTTTAACTTGTGCCTCTTTTAACAACTCTTTTAATTCATTTTTACTTGGATTGAATGAATGGTCAGAAAATGAATTAGAAATATTTACCTGCTTCTCCTTGCCTTTATGTGTAGCCATGAGACATAGGTTAGCTGTCTCCTCTTCTTCGGGAACAATAGTTTCATTCTCACTTTCAGTTTCTCCCCATGCAGCAATCATGGCCTTACGAAAGTCAGTCTTGTTAAAATTTTCTTTGTTCAACGGTCTTCTTGAATCTCTTGTCTTTCCCTTGCCCTTTTCATTCTTCCATGTTGGGCAATCCTTGATGAAGTGTTCGGTACTTCCACATTTGTGGCATTCAAGATTTTTTGTTCTTCTTTCTTTGTTGTTTCTTTGATTTGCATACCTGCTGTTCCTGAAGAACTTCTTGAATTTTCGTACCAATAAAGCGGCCTCTTCCTCATCACATTCTGATTCGTCCTGTTCCCCCCGCTGCCAGAGCCAGTCCCTTGTTCCTGGAACTGTCTGCTGTTCCCAAATGCAATTCATGCGTCATTAGGGAACCAGCCAGCTCCTCTAGATTGAACTTAGTAAAATCTTTGGACTCTTGTATAGCAGTAACCTTGGCCCTCCAGCGCTCATCTTGAGGAAGGCTCCTAAGAATCTTCCTTACTTGTTCATCAGTGGGAATTATTCTTCCAAGAGAGACAAGCTCATTTGTTATGTTGGTGAACCTAGTGAACATCTCTTGGATACTTTCTCTTGGCTCCATAACAAATCTCTCGTATTTAGACATTAACAAATCAATTTTGGACCGTTTTACTTCACTTGTTCCCTCATGGGTAACAGCAAGCAGGTCCCAAATTTGCTTAGCGGATTTGCACCCCATAATTCTATTATGCTCGTTTGGTCCAACACCACAATGAAGTAATTTTATAGCAAGAGCATTTAATTCCATTTTCTGAAAATCTTCTTTTTCATATTCGGTTATAGGTTTGGGAACAATTTCATTGTTGGAGTTAGTAGTGGTTACCTCAAAATCTCCGATTTCTATGACTCTCCAAACTTGATAATTTTCCGCTTTAATGAAGATCTCCATCCTATTCTTCCAGTATGTATAGAATTTTCCATCGAACATTGGCGGTCTTTGAGTTGAATACCCTTCTTCCATTCGCTCGTTCATAATTGACATTTTTCGGGAACACCAGAATTTGCCCTCAGGGTTTCCTGATCTTCTGGGAATAGGGCTCTGATACCAATTGTTGATTTAATTAGGAACGGGAACAGCAACAAGAGGGGGGGTGAATTGTTGTTGTTGCAAGTTTAAGCGATTATGCCCTGTTTTTGCGGAATTATTCAAAATAAATAAAGCTTAAACTAAGAGCAAAATAATAAGAGAGACACACGATTTTACGTGGAAACCTTTTGGGCCTAAACAAAAGGAAAAACCACGACCACTTGGGATTTCTAACAACTTCACTATGTTTAAGGCAATTAGTTACAATTACAATAAACACCTTACTTCACTCGAAGCGAAACAACTAGGCCAACTCTTCACTCTCTAATTGCTTTACTCAAAGCAACAAACTTAGCTTTACAATAAGCTAATCCTCTCTAGCTTCACTAAAAGCTATCTAACTTCCCCCTTAGACTCACTCGAGTCTAATTACATAAACTCTCAAAATCCCTTACAAAAAGGATAGAAATTCTCTAAAATAAATCAAAGAGTTGCACAAGTAAATATTATGAATTAATTGGCAATTTAAAAGCACAAAATATTACTTGTAGAATTTCAAAATCAAACGCACAAAAATTATTTTTCTCTTAAAGCATGCGTTAATTCTCTATTTTAAAAAAAACCGAGCTAGTTAGCTTATTTATAATAAAATAAATTTCTAAAAATAGAAAAATATTCCAACCCATTATCCTTAGTCATGGATCAATGAATGATGCTGAATGAATCACAAAACGGTTAATACTTCAGCCTTTGAATAAATCAAACAAACGGTTAAGGCAATCAGTAACCGCTATTTCCTGATAACCGATGTTCCCTGATAACCGCTGTTCCCTAATAACCGCTGTTCCCTAAAGTAGCAGTTTCTTCAGTAGTAATTCCTGTTCCCCAAATTAATGGCTGGAACTTCATGCTATTTTTAGAAAACAGTTTAGTAAAACGGTTATCTTTTGACTAATTCTAAAAACGGTTATCTTTTGACTAAATCTTAGAAAATGGTTATTTTTACTATTTTTAGGAAAAGATTAATTTTATTATTTTTCAGAAAATCACAAAATAATTAAGACCTAACTGCTGTTCCTACTTTTTAGTAGATCCAAGTTTATCTCCTAAAAATAAGGAATTAATCTTGAAACCACCACGTAAGGAATTTTAGAAATTCTTTTTGCCAATTAACTTTAATAAACTAATGCAACCAATTAATTTAAATACATTAACTAAAAAATAAAAGATAGAATTTATTAGCTAACGTAAATTGACTTCAGTTTGGGAACACTGCGCTGTCTCCAAATTCCAACTTGCTAGAACATCAAACCTGGGAACAGTAGACTTCCTGTCTCCATTTTACATCCCACGTGATATACTCTTCTAACATCTCTTGAAACCTTTTGACATGTATATTCCCATGAACTAAGCCATAGGTACTATCAACGATCACAATTAATCGGATATCGACCTGCACAATATCTCTAAACACATATTTGCTAAAGTGTAGTCATCATCAAAACTCAAGAGGTCCAACATTAAGAATATGACTATGATTTACAATTCTAACCACTTCAAAAAAATAATTTAGACCAAATATTTTTGTGTGCCATGTTTCGTACAAAACAAACAAAGTTTGAGCTACTTTATGCGCGAAAGTGCCAATAAAGCTTAAAAACCCATAAAATCGCAACAAAACACGTAATTTCTATCATAGGACTATTATTCTCAATTATAACCACTTCAACAAAATAATATATACCAAATAGTATTGTGTGCCAAGTTTCGTGCTAAATAAACCAAATTTGAGCTAATTTATGCGCGAAAGTGCCAAAAAAACCTTAAAATCGCAACTTACCTAGAAATATTAACAATATCACTATGATATACAATTCTAACCACTTCAACAAAATAATATATACCAAATAGTGTTGTGTGCAATGTTTCGTGGAAAACAAACCATGTTTGAGCTACATTATGCGCAAAAGAGCCAAAAAAGCTTAAAAGCCCATAAAATCGTATCTTAACACGTAATTTCTAGTATAGGACTATTATTTTCAATTCTAACCACTTCAAGACAATAATATTTACCAAATAGTATTGTGCGCCAAGTTTCGTGCAACACAAACTAAGTTTGTGCTTCTTTATGCGAGAAAGTGCCAAAATAGCTTAAAAACTCATAAAATCGCAACTTAGCACGTAATTTCAAGCATATAACTATGATTTTAAATTCTAACCACTGCAACACAATAATATTTACCAAATAGTGTTGTGTGCCAAGTTTCATGCAAAAAAAACCAAGTTTAAGCTACTTTATGCGCGAAAGAGCCAAAAAAGCATAAAAACCCATAAAATCGCAACTTAACACGTTATTTCTTGCATATGACTATGATTTTCAATTCTAACCACTTCAACACAATAATATACCAATTAGTGTTATGTGCCATGTTTCGTGCAAAACAAACCAAGTTTAAGCTACTTAATGCGCGAAAGTGCCAAAAAATCTTAAAAACCCATAAAATCGCAACAAAACACGTAATTTCTATCATAGGACTATTATTCTCAATTAGAACCACTTCAACAAAATAATATATACCAAATAGTATTGTGTGCCAAGTTTCGTGCTAAATAAACAAAATTTGAGCTAATTTATGCACGAAAGTGCCAAAAAAACCTTTAAATTGCAACTTACCTAGAAATAATAAGAATATCAGTATGATATACAATTCTAACCACTTCAACAAAATAATATATACCAAATAGTGTTGTGTGCAATGTTTCGTGGAAAACAAACCATGTTTGAGCTACATTATGCGCGAAAGAGCCAAAAAAGCTAAAAACCTATAAAATCGTATCTTAACACGTAATTTCTAGTATAGGACTATTATTTTCAATTCTAACCACTTCAAGACAATAATATTTACCAAATAGTATTGTGCGCCAAGTTTCGTGCAAAACAAACTAAGTTTGTGCTACTTTATGCGAGAAAGTGCCAAAATAGCTTAAAAACTCATAAAATCGCAACTTAGCACGTAATTTCAAACATATAACTATGATTTTAAATTCTAACCACTTCAACACAATAATATTTACCAAATAGTGTTGTGTGCCAAGTTTCATGCAAAAAAAACCAAGTTTAAGCTACTTTATGCGCGAAAGAGCCAAAAAAGCATAAAAACCCGTAAAATCGCAACTTAACACGTTATTTCTTGCATATGACTATGATTTTCAATTCTGACCACTTCAACACAATAATATACCAATTAGTGTTGTGTGCCAAGTTTCGTGCAAAACAAACCAAGTTTAAGCTACTTAATGCGCGAAAGTGCCAAAAAAGCTTAAAAACCCATAAAATCGCAACAAAACACGTAATTTCTATCATAGGACTATTATTCTCAATTATAAACACTTCAACAAAATAATATATACCAAATAGTATTGTGTGCAAGTTTCGTGCTAAATAAACCAAATTTGAGCTAATTTATGCACGAAAGTGCCAAAAAAAACCTTTAAATCGCAACTTACCTAGAAATAATAAGAATATCACTATGATATACAATTCTAACCACTTCAAAAAAATAATATATACCAAATAGTGTTGTGTGCCAAGTTTCGTGGAAAACAAACTAAGTTTGAGCTACATTATGCGCGAAAGAGCCAAAAAAGCTTAAAAGCCCATAAAATCGTATCTTAACACGTAATTTCTAGTATAGGACTATTATTTTCAATTCTAACCACTTCAAGACAATAATATTTACCAAATAGTATTGTGCGCCAAGTTTCGTGCAAAACAAACTAAGTTTGTGCTACTTTATGCGAGAAAGTGTCAAAATAGCTTAAAAACTCATAAAATCGTAACTTAGTAGGTAATTTCAAGCATATAACTATGATTTTAAATTCTAACCACTTCAACACAATAATATTTACCAAATAGTGTTGTGTGCCAAGTTTCATGCAAAAAAAAACCAAGTTTAAGCTACTTTATGCGCGAAAGAGCCAAAAAAGCTTAAAAACCCATAAAATCGCAACTTAACACGTTATTTCTTGCATATGACTATGATTTTCAATTGTAACCACTTCAACACAATAATATACCGATTAGTGTTGTGTGCCAAGTTTCGTGCAAAACAAACCAAGTTTAAGCTACTTAATGCGCAAAAGTGCCAAAAAAGCTTAAAAACCCATAAAATCGCAACAATACACAAGTAATTTCTATCATAGGACTATTATTTTCTATTCTTACCATATCAACAGAATAATATATACCGAATAGTGTTGTGCGCCAAGTTTCGTGCAAAACAAACCAAGTTTGATCTACTTTATGCGCGAAAATGCAAAAAAAAGTTAAAAAACCTAGAAAATCACAACTTAGCACGTAATTTCAAGCATATAACTATGATTTACAATTCTAACAACTTCAACATAATAATATATACCAATTAGTGTTGTCTGCCAAGTTTCGTGCAAAACAAACAAAGTTTGAGCTTATTTATGCGCGAAAGTGCAAAAAAAGCTTAAAAACCCATAAAATCGCAATAAAACACGTAATTTCTTTCATAGGACTATTATTCTCAATTATAACCATTTCAATACGAAATAGTATTGTGTGCCAAGTTTCGTGCAAAATATACTAAGTTTGAGCTAATTTATGCGCGAAAGTGCCTAAAAAGCATAAAAGAACCTTTAAGCGCAACTTACGAAGTAATATTAAGAATATGACTATGATTTACAATTCTAACCACTTCAACAAAATAATTTATACCGAATAGTATTGTGTGCCAAGTTTCGTGCAAAACAAACAAAGTTTGAGCTACTTTATGCACGATTGTGCCAATAGAGCTTAAAAACCCATTAAATCGCAACAAAACACGTAATTTCTTTCGTAGGACTATTATTCTCAATTATAACCATTTCAACACAATAATATATACCAAATAGTATTGTGTGGCAAGTTTCGTGCAAAATATACCAAGTTTGAGCTAATTTATGCGCGAAAGTGCCAAAAAAGCATAAAAGAACCTTTAAGTGCAACTTACGATGTAATATTAAGAATATGACTATGATTTACAATTCTAACCACTTCAACAAAATAATTTAGACCAAATATTTTTGTGTGCCATGTTTCGTGCAAAACAAACAAAGTTTGAGCTACTTTATGCGCGAAAGTGCCAATAAAGCTTAAAAACCCATAAAATCGCAACAAAACACGTAATTTCTATCATAGGACTATTATTCTCAATTATAACCACTTCAACAAAATAATATATACCAAATAGTATTGTGTGCCAAGTTTCGTGCTAAATAAACCAAATTTGAGCTAATTTATGCCCGAAAGTGCCAAAAAAACCTTAAAATCGCAACTTACCTACAAATATTAAGAATATCACTATGATATACAATTCTAACCACTTCAACAAAATAATATATACCAAATAGTGTTGTGTGCAAAGTTTCGTGGAAAACAAACCTTGTTTGAGCTACATTATGCGCGAAAGAGCCAAAAAAGCTTAAAAGCCCATAAAATCGTATCTTAACACGTAATTTCTAGTATAGGACTATTATTTTCAATTCTAACCACTTCAAGACAATAATATTTACCAAATAGTATTGTGCGCCAAGTTTCGTGCAAAACAAACTAAGTTTGTGCTACTTTATGCGAGAAAGTGCCAAAATAGCTTAAAAACTCATAAAATCGCAACTTAGCACGTAATTTCAAGCATATAACTATGATTTTAAATTCTAACCACTTCAACACAATAATATTTACCAAATAGTGTTGTGTGCCAAGTTTCAGGCAAAAAAAAACCAAGTTTAAGCTACTTTATGCGCGAAAGAGCCAAAAAAGCTTAAAAACCCATAAAATCGCAACTTAACACGTTATTTCTTGCATATGACTATGATTTTCAATTCTGACCACTTCAACACAATAATATACCAATTAGTGTTGTGTGCCAAGTTTCGTGCAAAACAAACCAAGCTTAAGCTACTTAATGCGCGAAAGTGCCAAAAAAGCTTAAAAACCCAAAAAATCGCAACAAAACACGTAATTTCTATCATAGGACTATTATTCTCAATTATAACCACTTCAACAAAATAATATATACCAAATAGTATTGTGTGCCAAGTTTCGTGCTAAATAAACCAAGTTTGAGCTAATTTATGTGCGAAAGTGCCTAAAAAGCATAATAGAACCTTTATGCGCAACTTACGAAGTAATATTAAGAATATGACTATGATTTACAATTCTAATCACTTCAAAAAAATAATTTATACCAAATAGTATTGTGTTCCATATTTCGTGCAAAACAAACAAAGTTTGAGCTACTTTATGCGTGAAAGTGCCAATAAAGCTTAAAAACCCATAAAATCACAACAAAACACGTAATTTCTATCATAGGACTATTATTCTCAATTATAACCACTTCAAAAAAATAATATATACCAAATAGTATTTTGTGCCATGTTTCATGCAAAATAAACCAAGTTTGAGATAGTTTATGCGCAAAAGTGCCAAAAAAGCATAAACACCCATAAAATCGCAACAAAACACCTAATTTCTATCATAGGACTGTTATTCTCAATTTTATCAACACAATAATATATACCAAATAGTATTGGGTGCCAAGTTTAGTGCAAAATATACCAAGTTTGAGCTAATTTATGCGTGAAAGTGCCTAAAAAGCATAAAAGAACCTTTAATCGCAACTTACAAAGTAATATTAAGAATATGACTATGATTTACAATTCTAATCACTTCAACAAAATAATTTATACCAAATAGTATTGTGTGCAATATTTCGTGCAAAACAAACAAAGTTTGAGCTAATTTATGCGCGAAAGTGCCAATAAAGCTTAAAAACCCATAAAATCGCAACAAAACACGTAATTTCTATCATAGGACTATTATTCTCAATTATAACCACTTCAAAAAAATAATATATACCAAATAGTATTGTGTGCTAAGTATCATGCAAAATAAACCAAGTTTGAGATAGTTTATGGGCAAAAGTGCCAAAAAAGCATACAAAAAACTTAAAATCGCAAATTACCTAGAAATATTAAGAATATGACTATGATATATACAATTCTAACCATTTCAAAAAAATAATATATACCAAATAGTGTTGCGTTTCCAAGTTTCGTGCTAAATAAACCAAGTTTGAGCTACTTTATACGCGAAAGTGCCAATAAAGCTTAAAAACCCATAAAATCGCAACAAAACACGTAATTTCTATCATAGGACTATTATTCTCAATTATAACCACTTCAACAAAATAATATATACCAAATAGTATTGTGTGCCAAGTTTCGTGCTAAATAAACCAAATTTGAGCTAATTTATGCCCGAAAGTGCCAAAAAAACCTTAAAATCGCAACTTACCTACAAATATTAAGAATATCACTATGATATACAATTCTAACCACTTCAACAAAATAATATATACCAAATAGTTTTGTGTACAAAGTTTCGTGGAAAACAAACCTTGTTTGAGCTACACTATGCGCGAAAGAGCCAAAAAAGCTTAAAAGCCCATAAAATCGTATCTTAACACGTAATTTCTAGTATAGGACTATTATTTTCAATTCTAACCACTTCAAGACAATAATATTTACCAAATAGTATTGTGCGCCAAGTTTCGTGCAAAACAAACTAAGTTTGTGCTACTTTATGCGAGAAAGTGCCAAAATAGCTTAAAAACTCATAAAATCGCAACTTAGCACGTAATTTCAAGCATATAACTATGATTTTAAATTCTAACCACTTCAACACAATAATATTTACCAAATAGTGTTGTGTGCCAAGTTTCAGGCAAAAAAAACCAAGTTTAAGCTACTTTATGCGCGAAAGAGCCAAAAAAGCTTAAAAACCCATAAAATCGCAACTTAACACGTTATTTCTTGCATATGACTATGATTTTCAATTCTGACCACTTCAACACAATAATATACCAATTAGTGTTGTGTGCCAAGTTTCGTGCAAAACAAACCAAGTTTAAGCTACTTAATGCGCGAAAGTGCCAAAAAAGCTTAAAAACCCAAAAAATCGCAACAAAACACGTAATTTCTATCATAGGACTATTATTCTCAATTATAACCACTTCAACAAAATAATATATACCAAATAGTATTTTGTGCCATGTTTCATGCAAAATAAACCAAGTTTGAGATAGTTTATGCCCAAAATTGCCTAAAAAGCATAATAGAACCTTTATGCGCAACTTACGAAGTAATATTAAGAATATGACTATGATTTACAATTCTAATCACTTCAAAAAAATAATTTATACCAAATAGTATTGTGTTCCATATTTCGTGCAAAACAAACAAAGTTTGAGCTACTTTATGCGTGAAAGTGCCAATAAAGCTTAAAAACCCATAAAATCACAACAAAACACGTAATTTCTATCATAGGACTATTATTCTCAATTATAACCACTTCAAAAAAATAATATATACCAAATAGTATTTTGTGCCATGTTTCATGCAAAATAAACCAAGTTTGAGATAGTTTATGCGCAAAAGTGCCAAAAAAGCATAAAAACCCATAAAATCGCAACAAAAACACCTAATTTCTATCATAGGACTGTTATTCTCAATTTTATCAACACAGTAATATATACCAAATAGTATTGGGTGCCAAGTTTAGTGCAAAATATACCAAGTTTGAGCTAATTTATGCGTGAAAGTGCCTAAAAAGCATAAAAGAACCTTTAATCGCAACTTACAAAGTAATATTAAGAATATGACTATGATTTACAATTCTAATCACTTCAACAAAATAATTTATACCAAATAGTATTGTGTGCCATATTTCGTGCAAAACAAACAAAGTTTGAGCTAATTTTTGCGCGAAAGAGCCAATAAAGTTTAAAAACCCATAAAATCGCAACAAAACACGTAATTTCTATCATAGGACTATCATTCTCAATTATAACCACTTCAAAAAAATAATATATACCAAATAGTATTGTGTGCCAAGTTTCATGCAAAATAAACCAAGTTTGAGATAGTTTATGCGCAAAAGTGCCAAAAAAGCATAAAAACACATAAACTCACAACAAAACATGTAATTTCTATCATAGGACAATTATTCTCAATTATAACCATTTCAACACAATATTATATACCAAATAGTATTGTGTGCCAAGTTTCGTGCAAAATATACCAAGTTTGAGCTAATTTATGCGCGAAAGTGCCTAAAAAACATAAATGAACCTTTAAGCGCAACTTACGAAGTAATATTAAGAATATGACTATGATTTACAATTCTAATCACTTCAACAAAATAATTTATACCAAATAGTATTGTGTGCAATATTTCGTGCAAAACAAACAAAGTTTGAGCTACTTTATGCGCGAAAGTGCCAATAAAGCTTTAAAAACCCATAAAATCGCAACAAAACACGTAATTTCTATCATAGGACTATTATTCTCAATTATAACCACTTCAACAAAATAATATATACCAAATAGTATTGTGTGCCAAGTTTCGTGCTAAATAAACCAAATATGAGCTAATTTATGCCCGAAAGTGCCAAAAAAACCTTAAAATCGCAACTTACCTAGAAATATTAAGAATATCACTATGATATACAATTCTAACCACTTCAACAAAATAATATATACCATTTAGTGTTGTGTGCAAAGTTTCGTGGAAAACAAACCATGTTTGAGCTACATTATGCGCGAAAGAGCCAAAAAAGCTTTAAAAGCCCATAAAATCGTATCTTAACACGTAATTTCTAGTATAGGCCTATTATTTTCAATTCTAACCACTTCAAGACAATAATATTTACCAAATAGTATTGTGCGCCAAGTTTCGTGCAAAACAAACTAAGTTTGTGCTACTTTATGCGAGAAAGTGCCAAAATAGCTTAAAAACTCATAAAATCGCAACTTAGCACGTAATTTCAAGCATATAACTATGATTTTAAATTCTAACCACTTCAACACAATAATATTTACCAAATAGTGTTGTGTGCCAAGTTTCAGGCAAAAAAAAACCAAGTTTAAGCTACTTTATGCGCGAAAGAGCCAAAAAAGCTTAAAAACCCATAAAATCGCAACTTAACACGTTATTTCTTGCATATGACTATGATTTTCAATTCTGACCACTTCAACACAATAATATACCAATTAGTGTTGTGTGCCAAGTTTCGTGCAAAACAAACCAAGTTTAAGCTACTTAATGCGCGAAAGTGCCAAAAAAGCTTAAAAACCCAAAAAATCGCAACAAAACACGTAATTTCTATCATAGGACTATTATTCTCAATTATAACCACTTCAACAAAATAATATATACCAAATAGTATTTTGTGCCATGTTTCATGCAAAATAAACCAAGTTTGAGATAGTTTATGCCCAAAATTGCCTAAAAAGCATAATAGAACCTTTATGCGCAACTTACGAAGTAATATTAAGAATATGACTATGATATACAATTCTAATCACTTCAAAAAAATAATTTTATACCAAATAGTATTGTGTTCCATATTTCGTGCAAAACAAACAAAGTTTGAGCTACTTTATGCGTGAAAGTGCCAATAAAGCTTAACAACCCATAAAATCACAACAAAACACGTAATTTCTATCATAGGACTATTATTCTCAATTATAACCACTTCAAAAAAATAATATATACCAAATAGTATTTTGTGCCATGTTTCATGCAAAATAAACCAAGTTTGAGATAGTTTATGCGCAAAAGTGCCAAAAAAAGCATAAAAACCCATAAAATCGCAACAAAACACCTAATTTCTATCATAGGACTGTTATTCTCAATTTTATCAACACAATAATATATACTAAATAGTATTGGGTGCCAAGTTTAGTGCAAAATATACCAAGTTTGAGCTAATTTATGCGTGAAAGTGCCTAAAAAGCATAAAAGAACCTTTAATCGCAACTTACAAAGTAATATTAAGAATATGACTATGATTTACAATTCTAATCACTTCAACAAAATAATTTATACCAAATAGTATTGTGTGCCATATTTCGTGCAAAACAAACAAAGTTTGAGCTAATTTTTGCGCGAAAGAGCCAATAAAGCTTAAAAACCATAAAATCGCAACAAAACACGTAATTTCTATCATAGGACTATCATTCTCAATTATAACCACTTCAAAAAAATAATATATACCAAATAGTATTGTGTGCCAAGTTTCATGCAAAATAAACCAAGTTTGAGATAGTTTATGCGCAAAAGTGCCAAAAAAGCATAAAAACCCATAAACTCACAACAAAACATGTAATTTCTATCATAGGACAATTATTCTCAATTATAACCATTTCAACACAATATTATATACCAAATAGTATTGTGTGCCAAGTTTCGTGCAAAATAAACCAAGTTTGAGCTAATTTATGCGCGAAAGTGCCTAAAAAACATAAATGAACCTTTAAGCGCAACTTACGAAGTAATATTAAGAATATGACTATGATTTACAATTCTAATCACTTCAACAAAATAATTTATACCAAATAGTATTGTGTGCAATATTTCGTGCAAAACAAACAAAGTTTGAGCTACTTTATGCGCGAAAGTGCCAATAAAGCTTAAAAACCCATAAAATCGCAACAAAACACGTAATTTCTATCATAGGACTATTATTCTCAATTATAACCACTTCAAAAAAATAATATATACCAAATAGTATTGTGTGCTAAGTATCATGCAAAATAAACCAAGTTTGAGATAGTTTATGCGCAAAAGTGCCAAAAAAGCATACAAAAAACTTAAAATCGCAAATTACCTAGAAATATTAAGAATATGACTATGATATATACAATTCTAACCATTTCAAAAAAATAATATATACCAAATAGTGTTGCGTTTCCAAGTTTCGTGCTAAATAAACCAAGTTTGAGCTACTTTATACGCGAAAGTGCCAATAAAGCTTAAAAACCCATAAAATCGCAACAAAACACGTAATTTCTATCATAGGACTATTATTCTCAATTATAACCACTTCAACAAAATAATATATACCAAATAGTATTGTGTGCCAAGTTTCGTGCTAAATAAACCAAATTTGAGCTAATTTATGCCCGAAAGTGCCAAAAAAACCTTAAAATCGCAACTTACCTACAAATATTAAGAATATCACTATGATATACAATTCTAACCACTTCAACAAAATAATATATACCAAATAGTTTTGTGTACAAAGTTTCGTGGGAAAACAAACCTTGTTTGAGCTACACTATGCGCGAAAGAGCCAAAAAAGCTTAAAAGCCCATAAAATCGTATCTTAACACGTAATTTCTAGTATAGGACTATTATTTTCAATTCTAACCACTTCAAGACAATAATATTTACCAAATAGTATTGTGCGCCAAGTTTCGTGCAAAACAAACTAAGTTTGTGCTACTTTATGCGAGAAAGTGCCAAAATAGCTTAAAAACTCATAAAATCGCAACTTAGCACGTAATTTCAAGCATATAACTATGATTTTAAATTCTAACCACTTCAACACAATAATATTTACCAAATAGTGTTGTGTGCCAAGTTTCAGGCAAAAAAAAACCAAGTTTAAGCTACTTTATGCGCGAAAGAGCCAAAAAAAGCTTAAAAACCCATAAAATCGCAACTTAACACGTTATTTCTTGCATATGACTATGATTTTCAATTCTGACCACTTCAACACAATAATATACCAATTAGTGTTGTGTGCCAAGTTTCGTGCAAAACAAACCAAGTTTAAGCTACTTAATGCGCGAAAGTGCCAAAAAAGCTTAAAAACCCAAAAAATCGCAACAAAACACGTAATTTCTATCATAGGACTATTATTCTCAATTATAACCACTTCAACAAAATAATATATACCAAATAGTATTTTGTGCCATGTTTCATGCAAAATAAACCAAGTTTGAGATAGTTTATGCCCAAAATTGCCTAAAAAGCATAATAGAACCTTTATGCGCAACTTACGAAGTAATATTAAGAATATGACTATGATTTACAATTCTAATCACTTCAAAAAAATAATTTATACCAAATAGTATTGTGTTCCATATTTCGTGCAAAACAAACAAAGTTTGAGCTACTTTATGCGTGAAAGTGCCAATAAAGCTTAAAAACCCATAAAATCACAACAAAACACGTAATTTCTATCATAGGACTATTATTCTCAATTATAACCACTTCAAAAAAATAATATATACCCAAATAGTATTTTGTGCCATGTTTCATGCAAAATAAACCAAGTTTGAGATAGTTTATGCGCAAAAGTGCCAAAAAAAGCATAAAAACCCATAAAATCGCAACAAAACACCTAATTTCTATCATAGGACTGTTATTCTCAATTTTATCAACACAGTAATATATACCAAATAGTATTGGGGTGCCAAGTTTAGTGCAAAATATACCAAGTTTGAGCTAATTTATGCGTGGAAAGTGCCTAAAAAGCATAAAAGAACCTTTAATCGCAACTTACAAAGTAATATTAAGAATATGACTATGATTTACAATTCTAATCACTTCAACAAAATAATTTATACCAAATAGTATTGTGTGCCATATTTCGTGCAAAACAAACAAAGTTTGAGCTAATTTTTGCGCGAAAGAGCCAATAAAGTTTTAAAAACCCATAAAATCGCAACAAAACACGTAATTTCTATCATAGGACTATCATTCTCAATTATAACCACTTCAAAAAAATAATATATACCAAATAGTATTGTGTGCCAAGTTTCATGCAAAATAAACCAAGTTTGAGATAGTTTATGCGCAAAAGTGCCAAAAAAGCATAAAAACACATAAACTCACAACAAAACATGTAATTTCTATCATAGGACAATTATTCTCAATTATAACCATTTCAACACAATATTATATACCAAATAGTATTGTGTGCCAAGTTTCGTGCAAAATATACCAAGTTTGAGCTAATTTATGCGCGAAAGTGCCTAAAAAACATAAATGAACCTTTAAGCGCAACTTACGAAGTAATATTAAGAATATGACTATGATTTACAATTCTAATCACTTCAACAAAATAATTTATACCAAATAGTATTGTGTGCAATATTTCGTGCAAAACAAACAAAGTTTGAGCTACTTTATGCGCGAAAGTGCCAATAAAGCTTAAAAACCCATAAAATCGCAACAAAACACGTAATTTCTATCATAGGACTATTATTCTCAATTATAACCACTTCAACAAAATAATATATACCAAATAGTATTGTGTGCCAAGTTTCGTGCTAAATAAACCAAATATGAGCTAATTTATGCCCGAAAGTGCCAAAAAAACCTTAAAATCGCAACTTACCTAGAAATATTAAGAATATCACTATGATATACAATTCTAACCACTTCAACAAAATAATATATACCATTTAGTGTTGTGTGCAAAGTTTCGTGGAAAACAAACCATGTTTGAGCTACATTATGCGCGAAAGAGCCAAAAAAGCTTAAAAGCCCATAAAATCGTATCTTAACACGTAATTTCTAGTATAGGCCTATTATTTTCAATTCTAACCACTTCAAGACAATAATATTTACCAAATAGTATTGTGCGCCAAGTTTCGTGCAAAACAAACTAAGTTTGTGCTACTTTATGCGAGGAAAGTGCCAAAATAGCTTAAAAACTCATAAAATCGCAACTTAGCACGTAATTTCAAGCATATAACTATGATTTTAAATTCTAACCACTTCAACACAATAATATTTACCAAATAGTGTTGTGTGCCAAGTTTCAGGCAAAAAAAACCAAGTTTAAGCTACTTTATGCGCGAAAGAGCCAAAAAAGCTTAAAAACCCATAAAATCGCAACTTAACACGTTATTTCTTGCATATGACTATGATTTTCAATTCTGACCACTTCAACA